>NC_061089.1:22131831-22169331 GCF_015104395.2 Macrobrachium nipponense
AATAATAATAATAATAATAAAATAATAATAATAATAATAATAATAATAATAATAATAATAATAATAATAATAATAATAATAATAATAATAATTGGTTCAAATGGGTTGGTGTTGGGTTTATAAGAAAATAGTTGCATCACACTGAAAGCAAGAGGCTTCTGCGTAGACCTAGTATTATCGAATAAGGTACAGACTAACTTAATCGTTCTACATTCCACATTTATTGATTTACAATATAAAATATCTAATATATGATTATAATATGTAACATTAATATAACCTTTCCGTTCCGGATTTACCTGTTTTGCAATGCTTTGCAGCCAAGTTAACGCTATTGAGATGGGGCATGACTAACATTACATTCCTCCGCAGTGATGAAATCACTCTTAACCTATTTGGAGCCCCATTAATATTCGAATCGAAACTGACGAGTAATGATTACGTGAAAGATATTGAGATGTGGCGAAATAGAGGTGACTTCTAGCCCTGTCCCTTTTCCTTCCAAGTATTGAATTTTCTTCACGGTTGTAATAGAGTAATGGATTCAATTATTCTTTGTTTAATCCTTTCGGATTCATGCGACTTGAAAAAATTAAATATATATAATTATTTTCTCTGCTCAGTATGAATACCCTTCCCTCCGGAAGACGGCCAGGAAGCCCCCGGGGTAGGGTGGGGGTCCTGTTCTGCAGAACAGATGCTTCAGGGCTTCCCCAGGAAGCACCAGAAGTGGACCTCTTTGTTGGAAAAGAATCCAAGTCATCCTCCAGAATCCATAAAGGAAAGAATGCAAGGCTTCCTCCAGAATCCATAAAGGACTGCCTCTATTACAGGATTTAAATCTAAAATTGAATACAGACGCGCAGCCTATAGTTCCTGCTTTCTACAAGTCCTTGAAGCACTGGGTCCAATTAACAATCTTATCCTGATACCACTTTATCCTATCGTATATTATCATGTTTCTTAAAGTACCCAAAATCATGAGGTGGACAAAACCGTCTAAATATAATTAAATCACAGAGGGGAAAGAAAGAAAAGACAAAGAACTTTGCAGGCGTTATTCCTGTTTGTATTCTAACAAATTCTTACTTCTCTCTCTCTCTCTCTCTCTCTCTCTCTCTCTCTCTCTCTGTCTCTCGTCTCTCTCTCTCTCTGTATGTATATATATATATATATATAGATATATATTATATATATATAATTATATATATTCTTCAGGCTTGTTTCACGTCCCAGTCACAAGTATATATAATGCGACAATAACCAGCTAATTAAAATAAATATTCTCTACTAAACGTGTTTTTACAATGATAGTGCTAAGAAGTTGGTTATTAAAGTATTGGGGAAAAACAAAGAGGGAGAACCAGCGATACTGAGTTGAAATTAAATGATAGGATATATATATATATATATATTATATATATATATCCTATCATTTAATTTTAACTCAGTATTGCTGGTTGTCCCTCTTTGTTTTCCCCAATACTTTAATAACCAACTTCTTAGCACTATCATTGTAAAAACACGTTTAGTAGAGAGAATGTTTATTTTAATTAGCTGATTATTGTCGCATTGTATATACTTGTGACTGGGACGTGAAACAAGCCTGAAGAATCTACAATTAATGTCACTCATTTTTTTTATCGTTATCTAAATTAGTCACAAATCTTTACCTGGTACAAAATTTGACTTACCTAATATCATAATAGTTACATATATTATTTATAATTCCCTGTCAGACAAAGCTTATTAGAGATTTTAAATTTTATAAATTTTAGATTCTATGATATATCGATATCAATATAATCAATTCGATCTGTTAACGCGAAATTTTAATTCAAAATTAAAACGGAATAGAGGCATATGGCAACTACAGAACTGTCACTCGAGTTTGTTTATCTAGAATCAGCTGATTCACCAGCGTTTAGTTTGACTCGATATCTTGACTGGTGACGAAGAAACTGGGTGAGGGGATTTGTATCTGAGTTCTCACGTGAGAAAGTCTATCAAGAGGAGTAAATATAAAACTGCTATTGTGTCAAGATGCCTAAATTATTAGGTAGTTATATCGAAGAGAAACGGAAGGCGGCCGCAGTGCGAGTTGAAGTAAGTTCATCGTTGTTTACAAACTTTTCGCGGTGAAAAAGATTAACGCAGTATAGTAGGTACTACTACCTCGAGTTTGTTTCAGGGAATTGACTGGTGTACTACCTATAGCATAAGCTTCCGTACTCATTCTGGGCAGTTTGTAGTAACTGCATGAAAGACTGTTTTCTCGCCAAAACCATACAGAACATGTCTAGACAAGGCTGCTTGTTTGAGGCTTTGGTACCTAGTAGTATGTTTGACTGAATTAAAAGACAGGCCAAGTTGTTATGTATTTGACTTTATTAAAAGGCTGATGCGTAGCCTGGGTTGGTAATCTAAATAAAATTTGATGGGTGTTTAGGATTTTGACAAAATTTGCCTTCAATTTCCTCATGAAATGCTTGATTTACTTTTAAACCCCGCTCTCTCCCCCTTTCCCTCCAGCCAGCCTTATATAAGGGAACCCCACAATGGTAAACCAAGATTTTAGGTTGGGGAATACAAAAATTAGTGAAATACACAATTCATCAATAACTAACCCTGCCTAGGCTCCTGGGCCTCACTTGATTGGGGCTGTGCACCCCCTGGATTTGTTCACCACCTATCCTGACCCAGGGTGATTTAAATCGTAAAAATGAAATACAAAGGTGCATCTTAACATATTTGACTAGAGAGTGCCCCCACTTATCTGATATAGGCGCCATAAATCATTTAGAAGCAGAAAAAATTTATTGACTACCTACTAAGATAAGTGAAATTGAAGGTAGAATTGCCAATTTGGCAATGATACCTGCAAAAGAATGCATAGGTAATTGATCTCAGATGTCATGACATACTACTGGAGAAGAAGAAGAAGAAGAATGTACTGGTAAGCAGTATGCTAGGATAAGAAAAACTTCAAAAACACCTGAAATGGCCTTGCAGCTATTTTGTTTTAGAGAAAAAGTACACTAAAAGTAACCAGTACTATAATAAGTTAATCATCAGACACATGTAGCATGTAGTGTACTATATAGGCTAATTTTCCTGCTTCGTAAACCATGCTGCGTATTTTTAATCATTATTGTTTGGACTGAACCAATTGCTTTTGTACTGCTGGTACCAATAGGGGAATGATAATTACAGGGCCAAATCTAACTTAGTACAACCAAGGAGCAACATACATCTACCCATGGGCCCTTTGCTGTCTTCCTGGACTGCTGTTAACCTTAGCCTAAATATGGTGGTGGTCCTTATAAAGGAATACCTTGAGGCAGCATAGGGCAGAGTGCTCCAGCTGACTTTAGAAGGTCAGAGGTTATGGTTCACTGCCACCAGGCGAGTAGTCTGTCCTTTAAAAGTTTACTATGACCTTTCCACTTTCATAAATTGTCATCTCAAAAAATTGCATGTCCTCACTGCCTCTGAATTTCATGTATTTATCGGGTACATTATTTTACAACAGTAAGGTCAAGGTTATATTGTGAGTGTAAAGGGCTTTTTAAGAAAAAAAGTTATTAATTATAAAACTGATATTATAAAAGAGCTTCATTTTGCTATTTCATGTTTCTTGAAAGACAGTCATTCTCTTGAATGACAGTCATTCTGTTGAATCTCAGGAGCTTGGTATAGTCTTGTCTAGTGTGACTTAGCCATATAAGACAAATCACTTGTTTACCAAGATGTAATTGTAAAGTACAGTAGTGATGTATGAACAGTGCTTACATTGTTTTTAATGAATTACTATGCATAAAGCAATGTTATTGTAAGGGAAATATTTCATAGTGAATGCTGCTAGAAATTTTCTAGGTATTGTTTTGATGATGATTCAATAGTAGCAAGGGGAAACCAGGGCCTACCTTTTCCTGGATAAAAAAGAAATGAGTAACTTAAAGGAAGAATGAAGTAGAAAAATACGGGCAAACTCCTCTTTGATCAGGTATGATGCAGCAAATTGACAAATTTTAGATGAGGGTGTTGGTGTATTAGTAGAAATTACACCCAAGGCAAGGTTATGTAGGGAATGGTGTTGGCTCAGGGAGAGCTGAGCTCCCGCATTAGTGCACTGTCATTTTAGGTTGCTTTAGGAGCTATTAGTCTTGCAGCACTGTGAATTTTCAATTAGGGATGCTGCTTGACTGATAATAGATTATAATAATAGAAGTATAAATTAGGATTCCTACCAGGGGTGTCATTGGTGGGTAGCTGGGTTACACTTGCCCCCTTCAAGACACTGATGGTCCCCCAAGACATGGTTTGCCCCCTTAGCCTTGGAAATAATAATAATGCTAATAAAAATAATAATAAATAAATGATAAAAACAATAGTAAAATTAGTAAAATTCACTTCAAGGTGAATCTTATATGGCTTCACAATGCTCCAAATGCGCACAAATTTCCAAAAATTTCTCGGGGGTGCCACCTTACAGCACCCCTACCCTCATCTGATAGGGCTCACTTTACTCACCACCCCACCCATACCATAAGTTCTAAACCTTTGGCCCCCAAAGAAAAATCTGAAATGATGCCACTGATTTCTGCTGTGCTTCCACCAATTCTGTTTGAAGGGAAATGGTAGGGGAAGACAAAAAATTATGGTTTGCCACAATAATTATATTAAAAAACCATACTCATAACTGTGAGGTAAGCAGTTGGAAAAAAATCTATGCTCTTTGTAAGGCAAAGAAATCAATATTATGTGGTAATTACCAAATAAAACTACTTATGGTAATTATTGGTGTACATACCATTTGTATGGGGTAGTTAATGTTTCTCTCCGTGTGTTTTAAAGACCCATCAGTTAGTTTGCTCTTATTTTAATGACTAGCAGTAATATCATGTAATCTGTAATACAATGAGCCTTTTAACTCAGTGATAGTAGACAATTTGCTATGTAAATATTGCACTAATTGCTACCATATTATTGACTCTAAAATTATGTTGCTTTCACTTTGAAATTGGTTTCACTAAATTTTACTATTTATAACCACAGGTATCCACTTTATGTTCAACTTTAGTACCTAAGAAACTATGCTATGAAGCTTATCTTTTGAGATAAGCAAAAGTGTCTTACTAGCACCAAAGCAATCACAAATTCTATACAAGGAGCAATCCTAAATCTAGCTCTGAACATCAGATAACTTAGGCTTCTGTAAAGTGCACAAACCAGCATTGGAGCTTTGGAAAAATAAAATCCATCACTTTGTTGCTTAATTTATATACTATTTAGAATATGGTTGGTTCATAACAGTAAAATCTATGTTTTATTGCACTGAGAATTATTTTTGTTGATTTTATTTCTGTAACTGAAGAGACACTCATGATATTCTTTCAAATATTTCCTTAATGAAATATACAGTAATGTCAGGAATGATAAATACGTATTGTGGTTATCTGAAAGTCCAAAGTAGTATCCTAGACAGATTAACATTATACAAAAACAAATTTAAATGCCAGAAGCACTTGAATGTGTAAGATACAGAATGAATAATGTACGTACTGAAATGCTTTAAAAGCCAAAAGTATGTTTTCCTACGTCAAAACCTGGTTTTTGATAATGTAGCTGCTGTTCGTCCTTGAAGGATCTTGCAAAAGAAATTAACAGGTGATGAAATGTCTGGCTCCTAATATATAAAACCCAACATTCCAGATCAATTTTTGGTCCAAAGTATAGTTCAGGTTATTAACCATTTTCTTTTTTCCCGATACGTTCGGGTTTGGCTATAAAGAACAGGAAAACAACACACACACACGTTATTCCTTGTGGTTCGAAGGTGAACTACCTAGCTATGTTGGGTCTGTTTGTGGGATTATTGCACCTCCCCCAGCAATATCTCAACATGACCACAACTCTCATGGCAATAGTGTTTCATGAATTTTTTATTCAAGGTAAAGTCACCGGTTATCAGCTGTTTTCTTGATTCCGGATACCCATTATGGTCTTGCGATAAAGAACAGGAGACACACAAACCTATAAATGTATTATCATTTGTGTGTGACTTAGGTACTCGTGTCAAGTTGGTCTCAAAAATACTACCTCTAATAACCACTCCGTGCACTCAAAGATTTCTTTGAAGGAAACATTTCTGAAGAAAGTTAATGATTTACCTGGCTTTTGGATGCCATGTAACTTAGGAGAGGAGTGAGGGTCTGCCTTAATAGTGAGGGCCACTAATATAGTTCTCAGCCCATGTGTAGAGAGTAGTTTGTTTGTGCTATGGTGTAGGAAAAATAAGATCATCTAGGGAAGTGGTTCTTAACCTTTTTTGGCAGTGACCCAAAATTTTGCACAAATCAACCATGGCGACCCAAAGCCACGGTAGAGATTATCGTATGGAAAACTTCAAATTTTTGGTTTTACATTGAAATTTCAAAACACTTCAAATAAATTTTCTTGGTGACCCAACTTTGGGTCGCAATCCAGGGGTTAAGAACCACAGATCTAGGGTGTTTGGTTTGACATCTAGGTAAACCTTAAGAGCTTGAACTGGGCATAATATGCTATATGAAATACCGAGTTCCTTTATCAAAAAAGAGGATTTTCCCCTTAAAAAGACCTCATTCTTGTCTAGGAATGATAGGCCAGGAGACAACGGTAAATGATGATTAGGTGAAAGAGTGGTGAAATGTTGTCTGTATCTAAGAGAGCTCAGTACGCTAATCTGAGCTCCTAATGCCAAAGCATTCAAGAAGACTGCCTTGATTGTTGAACTAGAGAGGCCCTTAACCTCTAAAGATAATGGAATGTAAAACTTTTTTAACAGATTTCATCTAGGCTCTCAGTGGGTAGGTAATCTAACCACATTTTCCATACGGATTGGTAAGTGTTGGTTAATTGTAATCTTTAGTTTTTACATTAGGTACCTACCAATATAAGGGAAATCAGGACCACGAGAGTGTAACTCCTTGGAGGACAAACTACAGTTATGCTATAAAAAAACAATGGTATTAAATTGTATGTACAGAGTATGATCCAAGTGACTTTTCTTTTAGCCTCTTGTTAAATATTCCTGTTAGATATAGTAAGCCTTATATTGAACTGGATTTTAGATACAGTGTATATACTGAAGTGGATGAATTTTTACTAGCATACACAGTAGTGCTCTTTTTGTATGTTGAGAGACTAAATGTAATAATTCTATTGCTCCCTTTAGCACATGCTTTTCTTGTCATTTGTGTACACATTTTGAATGGGAAGCATTTGCATATATGCTTTAGATGTATGGTGAACAACCATGAACAGGTAAATATTTTGATTGCTCAGATATTTACAAATTTATAAAGTTTTTATTGGAATTGTATCTTATCTTATAAGAAATCTCTTGGTAAGGTTTTAATTTCTGAGTTGGCCTTGCTACTTTTTGTTATTAAAAAGTTCTGTTTATAGAATATGTACTCCTAAATTTAAAAACATTGATCTTTCAGAAAATATTAGTGGCCTTGATTTTCGTGTTAACATATCTTATCACCGAGTGATAAAAGGTCGTTATATCATTGTGATATCAAATTTTTGACAAAAGCACTTTCATTCTACTTTGAGTATACGTATCCTTGTTCACATTGATGTGGTGTGGTATGAAGTGATAGGAGTGAATTTCAGTGCATATTTTCATCAATGGCTAACTCAAAGGTATGAAAAAGTTGTTCATAAAATTTCTTAATTTGCACCTTATCAATAGTTTTATTGCCTTCTTGCTCCAATTTAGAGCTCAGTGTTAAAAAAATAAAAGTTTTTATTTGTGGTATGGACATGTTTGTTAACCTGAAAACTGTTAACATTCATTCAGTGATGAAGGGTAAGTGTTTTTTTCTCTAGTTTACTGATTTTCAGTAAAGAATGTGGATTTATTGGAGAGTAGGATAACATGCTTACAAATTTGTTATTAGGGCAACTGCAACTCTGTCATAAAGAAGGGTAGCCTTTCTGTCTCAATGATATGTTTCTAACTCTTCACAGGTGTGTGTTTGTGCCAGCCACACCTTAGTGGTCAGAGGCCTAACCTATACAGGGCTGTTACTTCACCAGTAGTAGTTCTGAGATAGCCACTGTTATTGAAGTGGCATGTCAGAATAGCCCATTTTATTGTAAGAGTATTTTATGCTGTCACTAAACTTAATATACCTAGTATGTATTATGACTTCTTTTTAACAGAAATATCAATAAGCTGTTAAGTGGGAAACTTAATTTGTATATCAGAAAGTTTATACTATCTGGTTATCATGAGACTTTACCAGGTAATAAAAACAACCAAGAAACTGAACACTGTACCTGCCTCACACCTAAGTATAAGAGAAGATGACTAAGTGAGTTCTTTTATAAATTAATCATTGGATAAATTGAAAGTAGCTAGCTAATGCTATTGTTTCATGTGAACCCTAGACGAACTGTAAACTAAATTATGAATACAGTACACACTGTTTGCCTCAAATTCAGCTGTTGATACTATTTGGCCTAGTAAAGTTCAAAATAAGCTTGCACAATCAGAATAATGCTTATCTAATAAGAGATTTATACAAGAAAAAGGCTAGACATTTCCATTCCTTCAGTAAGCCATATCACAAGTTCTCAGAATCTGGCAATTACAGTCATGATCACAAGTGCTACAGATGATACATAACATATAGGTGAGTGTAGAAGATACAGATAAACCTAAATCAGATGGAATACACTTAAAGTAATTCTTAGTTTTAGAAAAGAAGGTAGGTCAAGAACATTAGCTCAGAAGGATGTATAGCTTGTTTGGTAACCTATTTCAGTGTTGATTTAAAAAATAAGCACATTAATATTCATTATCCTCAAATATGTTTCCTTACATATCTAATTGCCTAACATGTTTTAATTTGAATTTGTGTTGTATATTCACTGTCTGTTTTTTATTTCAGGAATGGCAGGGGATATTGTATTCAATAATTGTCTTTGTGGCAACTCTGGTGGTGATGTTTTGGGCCAGTTTGTTCCTATACACATCATTCTACTTCACTTACATGCCTCAGGAGTCCATAACTTGGCCCATCCACTTCCAATATAAGTAAGACCTGTCTTTTGATTCCTTCTTATTTCCATTGTATATATCAGTATGAATACAAATGATAATATTTACCTTCACTGTTTACTGTATATTGAACAGTCTGCACATTAGGCAGCACAAAAGTCTTGTACTGTATCCAGAAGTCATCTATCAGGGGGCATTAAACATGAATTTTTCACCTGCTGAATTTCTTCCCTCAGTCG
This sequence comes from Macrobrachium nipponense, assembly GCF_015104395.2. NCBI lineage: Eukaryota > Metazoa > Arthropoda > Malacostraca > Decapoda > Palaemonidae > Macrobrachium > Macrobrachium nipponense. The sequence continues at coordinate 22,141,129 of NC_061089.1, forward strand.
CTCTATATTGTGACCAGCAGTGGTTAGCAGAAGTTAAGCATTGCCTACCCACACTCAGCTGATCTGGTGTGTGTGTATGTAAATGTATACATGTGTATATTTATCTAACTCTCCTCCTGTATGTCTTTTTTTATGCATTTTGCTGTTGCTCTGTTACCTTAACACTTATTTCCTACTTTCATAAAATCTAAGAGGAAAGCTGTGTGGAATTTAAAACAAAACTTGCATATTTGTGAATGGATTGGAAAAACATAAAGCCAAAAGACCATGATGTTGTTATCCAGTTACATGCATTAATTAATGTTCATTCATGTGCTTTACTTTAAATTTAATTCGTGTATTTTCATTAAGATTTTCCATACTACATTTGCAGTATGTTGTAATAAAATGTTCCAAGTTAGCCTAATCAATGTTTAGTGTATACTATACTATACTATACTATGGTAGAGAGTCACAAGTGAACAGAACAGTGTAATCTGCAAGATGTTCTAGATTTCAGGTCTCCTTGATAGGCCAGTGAAATATCTTTAAGATAGCTTCCATACAAATTGGGCAATCTTCAGAAAAATAATGATCCAGGTGAATTTAGTCTGTCCTAGAAGACAAACTTGAAAAAAATTAATACTAGTTGGGAATATGGTGAGAAATCAAGCTAAGGTGTTAGTACTCCTACACTAAATTGTATTTCATAGTTACAACTTATACATCAAAGATTAGGCACTTTTTTTTAGAATAATGCTTAAAACATTTTCTTATTTGATAACCTTTTTATATTTTTCTTTTCTTAGGGCATGTAGTGAAACACCTGGTATATGCAGTAATCCAACTTCAGTTGTCAGTGTTACTGACCCAATTCGAGGATCTATTCTAGCTCGTGGTCAGAAGTATCGTGTTGTTGTAGATATAGAAATGCCAGAGTCACCAACTAACCAAAGGCTAGGTAAAGAACTCGATGCTTTGTCAGCAGGTTTGTCCATCTAGGTATTTAGTGTATGCATGGAGTGATGTGGATTGTTGGGTAATTTTGATTATTTTCTACATGATGTTGTTCTCATAGCTACTTTATCACAGATGCTGTAATTTTCCTCTGGTTGAGCAGAAGTCTTTTAGGAAAATGAGCTTGAGCCTTAAATTTTATATAAATTTTACATTGTAATTCTGAGAAAATATTAATAAGTCCGGAACTGCATTTTTAGTCTCCTATTTATAGTATTGCATTATATTTATAGCCCCAGTGTTATTTTACATTGATTTTATTTTAATTGCCATTGCAGTTTGTGCATATTTAGTGCTGTCATATCATGTGCTTGTAAGCTGAATCTGACCTTATGCTTTAATGTTCTTGTTGTACAATCTTGTAAAACTACATTCTGGCGCTTTATTTATATTTTGTCTTTCTCTTGGGCAAAATATTTTATATCAAATATTTGCTCTTAAAAACAGTTCATATTGTAAATGCTTAAGCTGTCTTTCATGGTTCAGACCAAGTTCAGTGGTAATGTCATTACCCACATTTTTACCATTAATAGCTTTCATTTCTTTTAACAGCACATATATTTTGGAGGAAAAGGTACAGCAACTTTCCTACTTAATTTTGAACTGGTGAGTGAACAGAAACAGTCAGGTTAGTTGCGTGATAAACTGTGGACTAGCACCAGCACTTTAGCACAAAGGATTGAAGATTTAAACATTATTGGTGGTCAAAGCACCATATTTTTTATAGCACAGTTGAAATTAAATATTCTAAAAAGGTGAAATCCTAAAGTTCCAGCACCTAATGGTGCAAGTTCTGAAAAAAGCATTCTGACTAAAAAAAGTCCCTTTAGAGATAATTATCTGTACTTAATTTTTCAAAATACAGAGGTATGCAGTAGTATTCAACATTCGTAGTTAAAATGTGTCATAAATGTTTTCTTTTAATTTTGCAACCCTGACAGTTAGTAGGTATTCATAGCGACTTCTCACAAATTAGCACTTTCCAGAATCAGGATATGTGTGTAATTTGTAATGATTCTTAATAACATAATGGCTGATACCCTAATAAGTTATGTGCCTTGCGTTTAATCATAACTGGTTAAATCAGCTCAGTTTGATAACCTACAATATAACATATACAGTTATACAGTTTAAAAGTACTGCTATGTATAAGCATACTCTCACCACAGGAGAGAAGATTTTGTAATTTATCATCAGTATCATATAGATTGTCATGCAATTCTGGGAAGAAATTTGTATTTGATTTTTTCAATGATAATTCAATATCCTTTTTTCTTTAATGAAGTTGTTCAGTTTCATTTGAAAAAGAAATCAGAACTTTTTCATAGACAATCTTATGTATAGTCTTAAATTTTTCATCATCAAATAAATTTCTTTGTGTATTGTATAGCACTGCCTTTGCTTAAAATTCTGTTAACACAATATTTCACACTTAATAAAAATCTATACATGTTAAGTACTTTCCATTATTGTTATTTACTCATTTTTTATGACAAAATATGGAAAGTGATAATTAACCTGTTTGCCTTGAAGAATCAACTTGAATACTTTTGGAAGATCTGTAAGGATATGCAGACAAAAGTGGACAGCCTCTGGTAAAGACATAGTGGTGATATCACACACTGTCTTTGGAAATTGGTGATTAAGCTAACACAAAATATAGTTTTAATGAAAGAATTTTGTTTCTTTTAGAAATGCAAATTTATAAGCACTAAATATTCTTTAGAAAGAAGGAAAAATGAGGTAATTGTTCCACGTGCATTGCTATAGTATACCTTTGAGACATTAGCACCATGTATAAAAAAATAGTATATATATCAGTAATGTCACTCAGAACTAAAGTGAAGCAGGTTTTTAATAAAAGCTGATCAGGTCATCTTCAAAAGTAACCTTTTTGATTACATAATGTACGTAATCACTTATAGCTGTATAAATTTATCTAGATTTTGCACTTACCTGTTAACACAAAAAATACACCACATTTTTGAAAAGTGAAGTTTTGCATTTTTTTAGTCTGATTTTAAGGCTTTTATGCTGAAGCTTTTCTTTCTTAAGTACTATATTGCATTTTCATGGCTGATTGCATGAGACTTTTAGGCTCTGATTTTGAGTTTTGGTTTTTTTTTTTTCCTCTCTATTGGCATATATGATGACAGGCACCTATTAGTTTGGGATACTTTTATGACAGAACTTCACAGATGGCAGAAAATTTATCCAAGAAATAGTATGTAATTATTTTCTTGAATATTACTTTATGGAGGGTTGAAACATGATGGGATCATTTTGTAACAGTCAACACCTGTCATTGGACCACCTTTTGCTGCTAATACTCTAAAAGGTTTCTTTAAACCTGTGTTTTTGTTGCTAGTAAGTTTTCTGTATAGCAGAATCTCATTGTATGTAGTATATAACTGAGTGGGAGTCTTATGTTGCAGCACAAATTTCACTTTTTTAATAATCATATACGTACAGGACAAGATGGCCTTTTTGAGTGATAAGTTTTATTCTTTACATCTGTTTTATTTGACAAGTTAAAAAGTTAGTGACTACACCAGTATATGAGAAATGTTCAACACGTAATTTTATTAAAAAGTAATACTACTGCCATATATGTACAATTTTGAAGCTCAGAATAAGTATTTTATTTTACTGTTTGGGTGCTTATGGTTGTGTAAAAGTAATTTGTATCAACTTTAATTCAACCACAGCGCTCTCAATTTTTAGTATGTACCAAAATAGTAGCTGCATAAATTGTATTTAATGCACAGGTGTTTTGGGAATTTTTCTCCACTTACATTGATGAAGAATTTTCTCACTCTACGTGAAGATGAACAGCATTTTGTTGGCACTGAAATCAACAAGAAATCATTCCCTATTGGGCTGTCACTTTAAATTTGCCTTATTATATAGACATTATAAATTCTTCTAATTTCATACAGTAGATTGTTGCCAAAGCATTGTCGTGTTCTAATGCTATTAAAAAGTCAGCTGAGAGAAGCACATCCATAAAATTTTAAGTATCCCAGTTTCATATTATGTATGTGGATAAGTAAGAGATTGACAAACATTGAGAAACACCAGTGAATGAATTCCTGGCCTTGCTAATGATTTTATAGACTTAAACAACACACCATTTTCTGTGCAAAAATTTTAAATTTTTTTAACAAAACTCAGCATTCTGTAACAAGCAACACTGGCAAAGCTCACCCTCCAACAATTCTAGTAGATATTTAAAAATTTGAGTATAGTGACAATGTTTTAATACTAAAGAAACTTGCTGTGAACTTTGTCTAGAACTTTACTGTTTATGAATTAAATGGTATATTATTAAAAACTACATATTTGTGCATGTGTGTACTATAACCCATTTTTTTTTTTAAACATTATAGCATCACTTCCAGTAGCTTAGAGAAATCTGTGAGGTTTCAAAAAGTGTTTGATATATGAGTGGGTAGGTGATTTGCTTATGTGCACTTGAATTTTCAGGTATGTTCTTAATTGACCTGGATATGAAGAGTCAGAATGGGGAGTCCTTACGTCACTCATCCCGCTCTGCAATGCTCAGATACAGATCCCCTCTCCTGCAGACAATTGGAACTACAATCTTTGCCCCACTCATGTTGTATGGAGTCAGTGAGGAAAAACAGATGGTCACTGTGGAACTTTTTGCTCAGTATGAGGAAGATCCTGTAAGTAGTATCTGACTTTATTACACTACATAGTGTAGTGTAATTTTTTTCTAGTTCTTTAGTCAGATCATTTATAGTTACTCTCTTTTAATAAAAAAAAACTTAACAAGTTTTTAAATTTACTATTACAGTAGTGAAAATTCTTGAAAAGTATCTCCACTACTTTACAAGGTAATAATAGTACTATATATTGTTTTTAGTTACTAAAGAGATAAATGTTTACTATCAATTTTAATCATGAAGCTATGTCAGTGGAGGGAAACTGTAGTTCACACAGTCTGAGTCGCTGATCTACAAATCTAATCACACAAAAGCCATAATACCCAGCCATTGAGGATTAACCAAAGTCCAAGTTACTTATTGAAAACAGCAGAGTGGTAGTTAGAAGATAAGAGGAGCCTTCACATCAGTGATAAGTCTAACCTTTTGAAAAATCCTTTGTGAACATGTTTATCGAGTACTCTTTATTGAACATCTGTTAGTATTCCATTATTTCACATTATCATTAATGGTTTAGGGTTTTATTGTATATACAGTAGAACACCAGACCTCGACGCTAATCCATTCCAGAAGAAGCATTGAGGTACAATTCTGTTGAGGTCTGAATAAATTTTTTCCATTTTTTTTTCCACAAGAGATAACTGAAAATGCATTAATCAGTTCTTGACCACCAGTTATTACCCTAACCATGCCTTTTTATACAAAACATTACACTCCTCAACAGGTTCTCTCCTAGTACATATATCTGCTTTTTAGTACTGAATTGCTTTTGAGGAAGCTAATTCCAGAGTAAAGTAACAAGTGAGTCATGGTGTATATCTTGGCTTAAGCCTTAATGGATGGATACCCTCTTATGAGTAGCAAACATAACAGGTTTTGGGTGGTGGACAGAGCCACTCATGGTGAGCTTCAATATTACGTGCTATCATTATGGGGGAATTGGGCGGGAAAAAGGTTCCATTACTTCTACAGCACATAAATTCACTAATGATAGCTTTTAGACTGGCTCATATCAATGGAGTAGGCAACTCATGAGTTAGTTGTGATCTTGACTTCAAGGGGTTATGTTGTGTTTCTCGTCCTCCCACGTTGTCTTTTTATTTATTTGGTTTTAGTTCCTATATTTTATGATAGTTTGTCTGTTATTATTGTAATTTTGCAAAGAAAATTGCAAAGAAATATTTAAAAAAACATGTATGGTATGTATAATCCAAAACAGTTACTGCATCTTTGATCTCAGTAAATTTATGTAAATATTTTACAACAAATATGGTCAGAATTTGTTACTGATTTTTGTTCTTATCTGTTTTGATATTGTGCGAACTGTAGTTATAATTTTACAAAATAAAAAAAAACTTTTTTATGAGAAAAACATGTCTAACTTGGTAAAGTTTACTATTGTCCTGTAAAAGAGGCCCCACAAGGGGTTGTACTATAGACTTTTTCAACTTGTCGTGGAAGGTAGGGAGAATTTTATAGAATTTTTTTTCTTACACCATCTGCATTTACATATCTTCCTTTTTCCATCGATGTGTTTTTTTTTTCTTAATTTGCTGACCTCAAAGATTCCCTTTTGTGGGGTGCTGCATGTTTTTTTTAGCCCAGCTCTTAATGGTTAAAGCTCTGGTAATCATTATAGGAACATAACAGATATTGTAGCATTGGCATTTATCTCCACAATAGCTGTACCCCATCTTGTTAGGGAGGCCAGAAAAACAGTGTAAAGGGGAGAAAGTATGGTACATATTGTGGTAGTATCTTAAGCAGATGTTGATGAAGGCTGTACTACTGCTGGTTTTAATGTTGAAGATGTGTGGCATACTTTCTTGAGGAGTTGAAAACTCTTAGATAGAAAAAAGGTTGTAATATAAGGACAATTCATAATCAAGAAGCAGTAATATAGGTAGCAGTACTGCAGCTGTTGTTGTAGTAGAAGCAGCAATGCAGAAATTCTAGTAGAGAAGGAGAATTGTAATCAGGATTAGCAGTATCTGTTGCATCATCGTTTATGGGAGAAAAGAATTTCTCAACTGTCTAAGATGTACTTGCTGTAGAGGGAGTCCTGGTACGTATCATGTCTAATGAAAGAAGGGAGGCTTAAAAAAATGAGTGGTGATGGGAACGAATGTTGAACCTAAGAGCTAAAATGTAATACGTACTAGCAACTTAAAAGCTGTTACCTTTGTCTATGTGTAGTGCAATGTTAACAGATTTGTAATTTTCTTCCAGTTGAATCCTCTCTCAGAAGTACAAATTGAGTTACACACTCGCCATGTTGAACTCTATGCAGCCCAGTTGAGAATTCACGCTGTGTTCACTGGTTTGCGATACTTTATGTATCACTATCCTCTCAGTGCAGCAACAGTTGGAGTTGGTATTTGTATGGTGTTCTTGTCAGCAGTTGTTATTCTCAGTTGGTATCAGTTCTCTGGATCAAGTCCTGCTGCCCAGGTTAGTATACATAATATCTTTACCATATTGTTTATTGACTGCTTAATATGCTGGATTGTGTGTGTGTTCATATTCTATTTTCATTTGGCTGCCATTTCAAGGGTTGTAAATTTATTTATTTTTATGTCAAGTATCCATTATAGAGAATGTGTAATGTTGAAGTTACTCTAAATGTAATGCGTTTTATTTTCACATTGTTGTAATGATATATTCATTACATTCTATTTTATCCATATTTATCCCATATTAATTTCAGTTTGAGTTAAAGAAAAAGCTAGTGCACACTATTAAAGGATATAATTATTATAATGGTCTTTTGCATTTGCAAGAAATATAGCATGCTAATTCTTTATCTCAGTGAAAACGTTGTTTTCTCATTTTTGTAGGATATTTAGTTACTGTACAGTATACTACTATACTACTTTTGCCAAATATGCAATGATAATGAAATGTGTTTTATATTTTAGTATTTATTTATTTATTTAGGTATTTAATTTTGTAAAATAGGAGGTCACAAAAAGATTTGCAATGACTTTTTGAGAATCTTCCACATCTCATGAAATTAAGCTTCATGTTAAGTACAACATGTCTCTTATCTATTCAGATTATTGGGATAGTTACTGTTGTTATATTGTGGTACTGATTTAGTTAAGTATTAAAAACATTTTGACAGCAGATTTTCATTATTAATACAGGATAATATTGAAGCAGAGTAAGCCAAGTTTTGATTGATAATATGTAATGAATATAATATTTTATATTAATTTTCCATATTTCACAGGTTGGAAAGCCCACATTTCCTAATGGTCAAGCACTCACTGGACCCTCTGAAGACTTACGAAGTATCAATAATTTAACACCAGAGCGTAAAAGTTCACATAGGCACAGTTTTTCCATGAAGAAAGGTTTGTTACATAATTTTTGAACCTTAAATATATACTAATGGTAAACAAAGTGTAGAGTAATCAACACAGATTGTATACTGTATTCAACCCATGTGGTGTTATTTAAGTGATTTCACTATGGTGTGTTTGAAAAGGTGCAGATTTTGTCACCTTTTTTTATATTTTTGATACCATATTAAGGTTTAGTTTTGCAAAAGACTAAAGTACTGACTACAGGTAATTTGTGTAGTCAAATACTTAGCCACTTGTCTAATATGAATGAGGTTTTAGGAGGGGTTGGAAATTTTTCCCATATAAATGAATGATTGAATAACTCGCTTTATATTTTTTTCAAAACTGAATGATAGCCAGTCCCCAACAACAGACAAGAAATGCATAGAGGTGTTAATGTTATAGTCTCCATGGACCTAGGTTTATTGACTAGACTTTCATTGCTCTGTTATGAAAACTTGGTTTTATTTATGAAGTACATTTTCACATAATTAAACAATTTTCAGTTAGATATATGTGTATGTAGCTTGGGAGTTTTCATTTTAGTTTTGGGGGTCATACCTGGAATTATTTTTGTAGTGTTTTATCATAATTTTTGTTTTGTTAACTTTTCTATATTTTTTATTTGTATTGTTAAAGATGATTGTATTTGCTGTTAACCAAAAAGGAGAGTATTCTGTTTTGACAAAGACTGGTGAGCTAATTTAATTCAAGAGTATTGGAGCATTTACCATCCTAATACTTTGCCAACTTTCTGCTAGTCCGTTTAGCATACAGCCAGTTTGTTTGTGGTGGGAGGCCCACAGTAATTAATCTTTTTCAGCCATTACTGGGACACAGAAAAAATATAGGTTTGAATGCTTTACAGATAGTTGGAGTGTATATAAGAATATGGATTAGATTATAATGTACATATATACAAATATGCATTAATTTTATATTCCTTATTACTGTACCACTAAAATAAATTTTTAACTGCAACGATTTCAGGTCAGGAAAGTGACAAAGGTGTTAGTGACTCCATTGATGTCTATGGGACCAAAGACCTTAATAATTCTGATTTGGAAAAGGCAAGGAATTTCTCAGGATTCTAATATGCATTGTGTAATGTGTTGCCGTATTTTCCAGATACGTATAATTTAGAGTGGTGACTGTTGTTGAGCATAAAAAATAAATTATATACGTAATTCCTTAAATGTTACACAATACCTTCTAACTGATATATGAAGACATTGTTAGCTGGAATTCTTATACAGAACAAAATTTTATTTCATTACTCATTTTGAATACTACAGCAACACTATTTTCTGATTTTATCACCAACTTTTATTTCAACTAATGGAGTCAAATATTTGTATTTATATTCTTCCCATAAATTGATTGATAATCCTTGTCAGTGTTGATGATGAACTTAATACCCTTTCAGTCTGAAGACAGCAACCTGTTGCCTGAATCAGAGAGAAGAGACAGTGATGAATTTGAAGTTGTCAGTCCCACAAAATTTGATAGTAAGTTTACCAAATCAAAATACCTTAACCCCTCAATTTATCAGACTGCCTTACCCACCAACTGCATCAACCCATCAAGTTATCATACTTCCTCACCTACCAGCTACATTAAAAACTGAGAAAGTTATCAGACTTCCATACTTAATAGCTACATTAACCGATCAAGTTATTAGACTTCCTTGCCTACCAGCTACATTAACTCCAGACATCAGACTTACTAACCTACCAGCTACATTAACCCATCAAGTTGTCAGACTTTCTTACTTACCAGCTACATTTTTATGATAGCGTTTTGCTAGGTATCTTTTAAGAAGTTATTCTTTGTGTGATTACGGTAAGTCTTTTAAACTGAATAAGGAGTGTGGTAGATAGCATATTTAACAATAAATTTTTATAATTGAGTATTTACTGTTAGTCTTGACTCATTTCTGTATTAAAATGTGGAGGAACAGTACATATTTTTTTTATAGAAAAAGTTAAAAGTATGAAATGAGCCTGAATATACAATTTAGACCTCTACTAACATCATATACAGTGGCATGCTTTCTGATTATTATAAACATCAAATTGCATGATGATTTTGAGCCCTTTTGCTTTAAGCGTTCTTATGCATTATTAATTTTGGTTGGCTTTACATATTTGTTTCTGTAGGAATACAATACTTTTCTGTGGTTGATGTACAGTATTATTTTTTAGTGTACTACTACTATGTACTTTACTCAATATTATTAGTTGAATGTTATCAGTTTCCTCCCTTCAGTACTTGGCAGCAGCTTTTTATTGAAAATTATGCAATGTTCTTACTGATATAAATGATAAACGTGTTATCAATTTTCTTTCTTCAATGCTTAAAAGTAGCTTTGTGCTATCAATTTTCTTTCTTCATTGTTTGGAATTACCTTTTTATTTAAAAAGAGTTCATACAGTATATTGTAAAAGAAGGGAAAATGGTGAAGAGAGGAGTAAGAGGAGGAGGGGATCGTGTTGGGGCAGAAGGGCAAGCCTTGGAGGAATTATATTGGTGACATATTGGACTGGGGAGCCTGCAATTGAGAGTACAGGAGTTAAAAAATATGTGAATAGAATGAAAAGAATTTTCTGAACTATTAACAGATATGAGTATCGCATAGTAAACAGACAAACCATGTTTTATACATGTATGGAGCTTGAACATTTCCTTTATAAGCAGTAGAGACTTACAAACACATGGAGAAGATTTTTAAGAAGTTTGACTACTAAATATACCAAGTTTCATGTTTGGGGTGTTTTGGGGATATACATAATTGTGCTAATGAGAAAATTACCCCTCGAATAATTAGGGGGTTACATTCATGGAGTAGTAATGTTGTTTCAAATTGTGTCATTTAATCTCAATTTTCCCATGAGAAGCAATGTTATTATGGTGAGCGACGTTTCTGGAATATCCTTCAAAAGAAATATTACTATAACTTTTAAAGAAATATTAATTTGATAGATTAGATAATCACAAAAAAAATAATGGGTTTTTACTTTACAGCATGTTTATGGTTGTATACGCACTGCAGGTCATCATCTACTACATCTATCTGTCCTACTTCAGCCTACTTGAATTCAGTCTTTGTCAATTGAACACTTAAATTCACTTTATGAAACTTAGTTTGCATTCCCAGGTTGGTTTCCCTCTCTTGCCACTAGGTAGCGTAGCTGTTTGTGACACATGTAATGAAAAATGGGAGAGGAGTCGTCAGGCAAGCACGTAGTAGGTTATGTTCATTTTACAGAATGAAGGTCCAGAAAATCATGGGTTAAAGGAATGCATAAAAACCGGGATCAGATGAGAATTCAAGTAGAAAGTGCAATAGTTTGGGCATGTAATGAAAAATGGGGAGGAGTGGTCAGGCAAGTAGGTAGTAGATTATGTTTAATGGAGAAAAGGCATAGAAATTCATGGGTTAAAGGCATGGATAAGAACCTGGGTCAGATGAGAATTCCAGTAGGAAGTGCACAAGACAAGAGGAAACAGACAGAACTCTTTTTACCTTATTAACACCATAAAAGGAGAGGTTAGCATAAAACTATGGTAATGAACAATAAAGAAGGAGCATATAATTCCTTAAGTAAAATTCATTAACTAAATTAATTTCCCTCATTTTCCAACAATTATCTGATTGCTGTTGTATTGATGTACGTGAAGGTGGTAACTTGTGAATTGTTTTAAGCAAAATTCTTTACTTGTCTTGAGAATATTCGTAAGCACAAATACTACTGGAGGTAATCTTTAGAAAATTACTTGCAAAATATCAGATTCATAAAGTCAATGATTTAATAAACTACATTATTTATCATGTTTTACAGTCAATCCTGATTTCAAAGTAACAAATATGGAACTCGGCTCTAGAGTTTGTAGTTTTCACACCAGGAAAATCCCAGTATAATGTATTAAGATATAAGTACTGTACTTATTGTATCTTTTAACTCCTGGCCAATTTAGTCTTAAAATGATAAGGATTTTGAATTTTAAAACTTAAATGATGTTTTGCAGGTAGGTTCTCGACTCTTAATAGTCAGTGTTTAAATGATAGATTACAAAATTATAGTATGCTGTGGAATAGTTTGTTTTCCTTGTCACCTGAAGATGACATGTTATACATCACACAAGATTATACTTTATTTACTATTGTTTTATTTTATAGGTGCTAAACATCATACTACATGTACTATATATTTTTATAATTTTATGATTATTTAGTGAATACAGAATATGAGGTTGAGAAGTATACAGACCTATTTTATGTTTTTATAGATGACGTCAACAAACGCTCCAGGAGGTCCTCGGAAGTAGATGAAGATGAGACTTATGTTCGTCATCGAGTTCAGAGTATAAGCAAAATGCCAAATGAATCTCTGCTTGATGAATAGTTTTGATATTCAGAGTTTATGTGCTGTATTTGTTTCTCAGTGTGCCATCTTGTTTACCATGAGCTTGTAGAAGTGTAATTTTGAAGCCTTTTATAGGAAAGCTTTACTGTAACTTTTAAGCATTTGTTGTAAGTCAGATAAATTTTACTATTTTCATAGTGATATTGAAAATAGAAAGTAGAATTGGGGTTTATCCTTTTTATAGATGCAGATTGAGAGGTAGGATTCAAAACTATAGTACAATAACATTTTGTCACTAGAATTTTATACTTTAGGACCAAGGATAAAAGGTTTTTCATAATTTGATATCAAGGTGAAGTTTATTTGTAGTATAAATTTATCAGATATACACAAAATGATAAAACATAGAAAAACAAAGAAGTACCTGTATAATAATTACTCTCTGTGTAGAATTTAAATAAATAAAATAAAAAGTGAAACTATTTTATTTGAATACGAAGAAGTCTCCATCTATACAACTGTTTCATTGTGCAACAAAGAGTTTCATTCTTTTACTCTTTTAAGAAATTGTGTACTTGGAAAACATTGCTGTCTCTGAAATGAAAATATTTTATAACTTTCTGATTGCATGAAGTGAGGTCAGAGGTTGATAACAAGCAACAACATTTCATTCTAGAACTGGTGGGATATTGGTCATATAATAGAATTTGATGGGATTTTGAATAATTTGATAGTTCATTGCTGTAGTAAATGCTTGGTTAACTCAATAAAAGCTCAATAGGTATCAATTGAAAATTTGTTATTGAAGTGAGACGACATACCTGAAGGGTTAGATGAATAGGTATGGTCAAAGTGTTCCAAGGTAGGTTAAGGCTAGGTCATTAGCCTATATGTCTGTGTATTTCACTCATTTTCAGGCCTTCGCCCAACATTAGAATCACTGCTAGATATAGGAGTTAGTTTGTTGTAGACGACATATTTTAGATTTAATTGACTATCAAACTGGCCAAAATTACACCAAATAATTGCTTATTTTATAAACTATACTGCACCAATTTTAGAATAAACTGGAAATAGGAAAGAAAAAAGTATTTATGGTACTGCAGGGACAAAAAACCTACAAACACACGAGAGGAATCAAACTAGCAAGGTAGCCGTTTTAAAGATATACCCCGCCTACTACTACTATTGCGGGCAAAATACACAATTCGCTTGAATCGCGGAAGAGTTGTATTCCCGTTGTTTTTGTACAATGTCTGCTGCTGTAAGTAGATAAACTGACTATTTTTCATTGTTTTGCATGAGTCAATAAATATTTGGTAAAGCTGTGGGATTATCTTGACTTTACTTGACGCAGGGAATTTGGGCTCTTATAGTTTGGGCCCATAAACTGTATGATTACCAAAAGGTAGGGGTAGTTTAACACTAGTAGGCTCTAAAAAACTGAAAACTAAAGAAATTGTATATCTAAGTAATTATCCGTTTCGGGTACCAAAGAAAATGATGAGGTATATCTAAGGAAAGAATCGTGAAGCAATTTCGTTACAACATTAGTTTTTCATCAAAACTTTTCTTAAAAAGGCACTATGCGTTTAATAGCGTTACCGCTTTAACATTCTCTTTGGATTGTGTATTAAAATGATAGAAAATGGGAAATATTACAGATAACTAAATCAATTTTCAACTGCCGCCCTTTTTGTATTTACTTATCTTACCTATTACAAAAACTTTTGTTGATAGCAAAATTTTAAGAATATTGTGTACTACTAAAAGACTATGGCAACTATAAATGAGACGGCCACACGAATATATCATTAACTGATAAAACTTTGTGGATAACCAGCATAGAGAAGGATGTGCATACTAATGCAATACAAGGTAAATAGAGGTCTCTTTACCTTGATGCGATACAAGTGAGATCCTTTGAGAAATTTACCGAGATAATGAGAAATTTACAGTTTTGTACCCACTACCACTGGGGTCTGGTACTAAGCACGACATCCCGCGGAACGTCTGCTATGCTCATTACCAGCCCCTTGGGGATGAACGTAAAACAAATGACGGCAAATTTCTCGTTATCTCGGTAAACTTCTCTGATGATCTCGTCTGTATAGTATTCTACACACAATTTTCTATATTGTTTAGTGAATGAAATATATCAACAAACAATATCTTAGTGCGGCCGTCTCCTTTACATTTGTCAAGATTACTTGAAATAATTAAAATTTAAGTGATGTTTTTCAAATTGCCAGTTATTGTAGAAGTTTAGCAACAACAATACTGTGCATGTTAGTAGCGGGAAGCATCTACCAATAACAAAACTACTCAGTTTAGACAATTCATATCAACAGCGGGAGAATACAAAGATTTATCTACGCGAAGTAAACTAGTACGTATACCTTAGTATGAGTTGCCATTTTCGTCTGAATATTATTTATCGTAGAATCCTTGTTAAATAATCTTTCTTGAAAATGCAACATCTAAAATTAATTTCCCTGGTGGTATGTTTTGCTTTTACTATGAGTCAGAGAGAGCAAGGTCTCAAAATCTTGTCAGGATCGTGAGTATTGCACAAAAATAATATTACTATGTAGATATATCAAGTGATTCCTTTTTTTCAAAGATGCTGACAAAAGATGGGTGAGCGACATGAAATATTCGATGAAAAGTGCCTAGGTTCACCTAAATTTTCTATTAGACTGAAGGATAGAGCAGAGTCAATTACTCAACATTAGGAGTCCATCCTGTGGTTGGTTAACTGACCTTATTCAATCATTCTGCATCCTAGAAAGAATGTTATTTATGTTGTGTGCAGTTTGAACTATTTATGAAGGTAAAAAGTGAATCTGGTACAAGCGGGAATGGACCTCAGCCACAATGTAGCCTGAGAAGTCGATTAAGAGAGCAAGTAAATGGACATCTACTAAGCGTAGAGTATCTGTTGAAAAACTTTTGGTCTTATAGATGTTATCTGGCGAAGAAGGATAGACCACCTTTGCAAATAATAGAACAAATGGCCAGCGGTGTTTCAAAACCGATTATATTAGAAGGCATGGGTGAATCCCTCAACATTCTAGTTATATGGTTAAACTGCTATCATCCTCAAAGGGTCTTGTTGAAAAATGAAATTGTGAGAGAATCGTAAGCGGCAAGACTGCAAGATCCCTCATATAACAATGCCAGACACTGAAAAGGGTATAATGAACAATCGTAACAGAATCCACATACATTCTTAAAGCAAACAATACATACCCAGTCGACATCCGGTGAAAGGTAGCTTCAGCAAATATTGCACCCAGATACTCGTACAGATCGTTCAGAAATGTTTCTATAACACTTGGTCTGTGTAAAGTCATGAACACAAAAAGTACAAGCTTCTATATATACTATCAATGACAACGTTTTGTCAGCGGAATAATCGGGGGACAACTACACGCAAGGAATTTCACAAGAAACTGCTATTCCTGGAGTTTCGGACATTCAAGCAACCATGCTCCCCTGTGTTACAGTAGCTCTCATTTGTGGGCGCCCATGTACAGCTCAAGGACACGCTAGAAAGGCTAATGGGATTTAAAGCATGCTGGACATAACTTTTTATTTATTTATTTTTAAGAAACGGCATCATCACCTGTTATTAAGAAAAAGCAGAAAAAATACGATATAGGCCTGGAAAATGTGGACTTAAGGTAAACAATACCAGTAAAAAGATAGGACGAGCGTGTAATGATGGCTGCCATAAGAAAATATTAATAAAAAAAGAAAACATATTTTTTACTGGTATTTGGGACTATATATATATATATATATATATATATATATATATATATATATATATATATATTTATATGGATGACCACATAAACATATTCGCATGTGATTATTACACATAATGATGAATGTACTTATTCATAAAAGCCTTTCTTAAAGAAATCCCAAGTGCAGAGAAGCAAAATAGGTGCCAGTCATATTCATCTAACATTGGAAATGAATGCTTAGCCAACATTTCAGTTGAATGAATAAGTAGCACACGAATTTAGATTATTTGGAATATACGTTGCAATGCATCTTTAACGTCTACAGCCTTTCTGCTCACCTTTCTCTCTCTCTCTCTCTCTCTCTGCTCACCTCCCGGTCTTGTGTGTCTTGATGCCTCAGACGACGGAGATGAAGAAGAAAATGAAGAAGCTGATGCTGCACAAGGAGCCCTTAAAGGTGAACACAATCCAGGCCAGACGGCTGCAGCGCTGGAAGACCACGAGGATATTCCCCAATTTAATTCCGGCTTCCGCTTTCAAAGCTCAGACAGCGTCGAACAACCTTTTAGCAAGTGTCGAACGCGTGTTTGTCTGCCATTACATGAGTAATCATAGTGTGGATTTCAGATTAACTGGAATAGTAAAAGCCATTATGTCTCATTGATTTGTTTTAAAAATACTTAATAAATAAAAATTTAATGTCAAGACAGGCTCAGTCAACTAATTAGCACTAATATTCTCCATTGATTTTCCACGTAGGCCACTCCCTTTGAACTGCCAGTACGTCAAGATATGTGGGGTTTCATTCTCAACTTTGAAGACTGCGAAGTAGTTACTTTTCTGGTTGGCCGTGTGTCCTTTAACATCGCTTCTTAGACTTCGTCGAAGGATATCAAGATGTAAGGTAGGAACGCAAGGCTATTTTGAAAGTTTTTGTGTTTAATACCAATTATTTTGGATGTCGTTCGCCTCAAAAGTTAATCATCTTAGCTATAGAAGGGGAACTTACCGGCTAGTCAACTATTGAAACTGCGTTTCATTTACTTCACTGGTTTAAAGATAGGAAGTACAATTTTTGTATGTGATGAATTCCGTTCTTTCAGAGGTAAACGAGAGTTAGATTTTAATGCTGTAACCAGCTGCGCATTAGATGCGTCATCATAAGTTTTAACCATAGCAGTTATTCCCTAAACATACTTTTTATATTTTGTTCATAGGCTATAAAAGCTAAAAACAAGCAGATAATACAATGACATGGTTTTAATTTCCTTTACTACTTGAATCTTCATTGCTTTTTATCATTTTCTAAACAATTACATTATCTTCCCGGAAAAAGTATGAAAAAGCATTCGTCACTAAGTAAAGTCCAGCAGGGAATCCTTTAGTGGGCGATGAACAATCCACACCATAGAAAGTGTTCTATTTATTGAAGGTTATCCATCTTTGACTTGCTTTCAGAATAAACCTGAACTCTTCACCTTTCAATAAATTGAGTGTGAGACCAAAAATCTTTCTTAAAAAAATAAATAAAGAATTTAATAAAAAATCAGGCCCGGTCTCATAGAGTTCTTGCTACTCTGGCGGTTCGTCTTTAATCTCTGTCTTGTAACGCCTGTTGACGACGGAATTGCGTTTGATAAGAAACCATCTGCGAGGTGGAAAATTTTACCGCACATGCTGCCCAAGTTGTCAATAAGGGAAAATCAATGTTTGTTGTTTGTAAGTAGGACTTAAAATAGAAAGGGAGTCATATTTAGTTTTTAAAGCAGAAATGCCGCAGGGCGAGTGGCCATCTCAAATGGAAAGTTGATCGTGCCGTAAGAGTAACTCAGAAGCTACGTACTCTCAGCTTAATCACAAGTCGGACCCGTTGCTTTGAACGAGTCTCCTCCAGTTGTTTCTATCTTGAATGGTTTTGGCAGATGTTTTATCGGTGGATGCCCTTATTGACTCCAACCCTCCTTATATATCCGGGCTTTGGACCGGCACTGGGTTGGGCTGTCTTCTGATGACTGATATCTGATACCCAATGGAGATTCAAATACGCTACCAGATACTTTAATTTTTTTCCTGTAGGCCTATTGATGTATGAGCATTTTGATATGTTCAATAGCACTGGAAATTACACAAATACTGTACCATGATTTCTCATGAATACGCATTACTGATAGTGATACCCATGTGTTACGAATCGTAGACATAAAAGGAATAAAACGAAGCTTTTTTAAACAGGGTCCTTGGAAATAAATATGTAATGAAAGTGTATAGAATTCCCTGCCTTTAACGCCCACCCCCGCCCTGCCCCACGAAAAAAAGAAATAATAATAATTTTTGTTGTGTTCTGTGTGAACCCTTTCCTAAAGTCACGCATAATTTAATCTACTTTTCAAAAATTCTTTTCACAGAACCACTTGCTAAAGCATGATAAGTGTAACCTGACCTTCAATTCTCTCTTTGTAAAATCTCAATATGGCGCCATATTGATAGCAACTATTAATAGCTGTAAATAATTTACGATTGTTAAATCTGCAATCCACTCCACTTCGCAAAAGCATCTTGTTCTATATTTCCATTTGTATTGTAGTTTCGCTCCAGCGTCGTTGTCTGAAGAGGTGATGATGCACTCTTCCTATGGTAACTTCATGCACTAATACATTGTCTCAGTTTCTTGATGTTCGTGCTTCACTACACTATCTTACTCTTCTAGTCGCTAATGAAAGTTGACTAGAGCCAGTGGACTACAAATTTTTATTTTTGTCTTTTCTCTTCAGTAGTGATTCGACAGATTTGAGCTATGCGATTCTCCGTATCAGTGAAGCGGAGTTCTGGCGCTGCAAAAAGTATGGACTTTGTATTACTCATTCTGGATCGTTTAGATAGTTAACAAGCATTTTTTTGCAGAGGGCCAATTCTTAAGATGAGAAGCAAAACTTTCCTCGTCTGGAATTAGAGTACAACCTACTCTTATTTTATTTTAGGAGCACTGAACTATTCAATATTGCTTATGCTGAACTCTGGTACTGCTCGCGCCATGCGTATTCCGTTGTCCATGACCTTATCATGAGAACCGAAAATATGATGAAGCCCTAGAATTACCTGCGCCAGCAGCCATTATAGGCCTGCTTTCAGGCGTGTTTTACTTTCTTATAGTTTGAAGTGATTTTGGATATCATTGGAAGATGTTGCCTCATTCGGGTCCACTTACGAAAGTGCCTGCGTGCTTTGATTATTCTCGTTTCCCTTTCCTTATTTTCTAATAATTTCTGTTTAGTGATAGTAATCAACCAAGCATTCATCCAGATCTCAGTCTGCGGTTCAATTCGTTTTTAGAATATTTCGAAGAAAGTACTTTACACTTGATCATCATTGCTTTTAACGCTCATTTTAGTCAAATTAGCAGGATAAAAACCAACGACTTACAAGTCTTGCGAGATGCGTCTTATACTATTTTTGCGTGTCGTTTTCATCCTAAAGTTGTCGAGGGAACGAAAAGAGGTTATATCTTGACATCTTCATCGAGGTCGTTTATTTACTTCTGCTCCCCTACCATCTTCCCTTCCCCTTCCCAGCTCGCATATCTTCATCTCTGTTACTCTCTTCTGCTTCATTTCATTCGTAGTCGAGAGGGAGCCCTTCAACTATGTTGGTCCAAGGTTTTCATATACAGCGTTGCTCAGTTATCTTATTTAAGAATTTAGCCCCTCGTGTAGTGCACTCGACGCCACTTGACTAATTTCCCTGACTGCTTGCTTAGCTAACGGATCCATTTCAAAATTCTTCGGGGAAGGCGGTGTGTTCTACAAATTCGCCTTTTATATATCTGATAAAAGAATGATACAACGAATGATTTGGCTCCTTTCAGAAAATGGTTATATAACTATATAAAATAAATAAAAGAATACATAGGATCTTTTCAGCCTGCAATGCTAGCAAATAAAAATATTTAACCGATAGTCACGCACAATATTTAGGTAGTTTAAGAGAGGATATAATATTTGAATTAGTCATCTCATTGATTTTTAATATGAATTCTGTCAACAGTTGCATTTACAACTGCATCCAGTCGCTTTCTATTTTCATTTATACTGTATTTCCTTATATTTCTCTTATTTTCTCCTCTTTTTTTTTTTTCTCCCTTCTTTCTGGCTCTGGGCAAGTAATAATGATAATAATAACCTCTAGG
This sequence comes from Macrobrachium nipponense, assembly GCF_015104395.2. Lineage (NCBI taxonomy): Eukaryota > Metazoa > Arthropoda > Malacostraca > Decapoda > Palaemonidae > Macrobrachium > Macrobrachium nipponense. Next base: position 22,161,466 of record NC_061089.1, read on the forward strand.
ATGTCTGAAAACATTATAGATTCTGTTTATTACGAAAACATTCTTCATTTTCTTGTGTAAAAATAAAACGTCTCTCTTCGCTGGCTCATTTCGAAAGCAATAAAATTTCGGCCGATGTGAAGTTTAAATGAAACGTTTTAAATATGCACGGGTCAGAGAGAGCTATGTATATATATATATATATATATATATATATATATATATATATATAGATATATATATATATATATATTGTATATATATATAAAGTACATATATATATATATATATATATAATATTATATATATATATATATATATCAGTTATTACTGTGGTGTCCGTTCCTTTTATCCAGGTTTTACTATGCTGTCTGACACCTTTAACCAGGTATTACTGTACTGCTTGACCCTTTTATTCAGATATTACTGTGGTAACTGTCCCTTTTATCCAGATATTTCTGTTATGACTGTCCCTTTCATCCAGGTATTACTGTGGTGATTGTCCCTTTTATCCTGATATTGCTGTGATGACTGTCCCTTTTATCTAGGTATTACTGTGTGACTGTCTCTTTTATCCTGATATTACTGATATAACTGTGATGACTGTCCCTTTTATCCTACGAAAAATCTTCCCTTGTATACTAAACAAAGTTATTCTTTTATAAATCTTACAGCTTCCGTCATCATCTTTACTTATACAAAAGAACCATGACTCCTGAGAGGAACCATGACTCCTGTCTCATATTCCTTTGGGAACTTTCCATCTTCAAAACATACTTCGCACACCCTGGCCAGTTTTCCAGTCACACTTTCACCATTAGTCAGTGTCTCACTCATAATCACATCAACCCTCGGTGTCTTTCCACCTTTATCCTATTTAATTGCTCTCCTCACATCCTCAATCATAACTTTCACAAGTATTCTCACACATTCCCTAAGCATAGACCCTTCTGCTCTTGCCTCATTCGGTTCTGTCTCTCTTCTATGATCTATATCTAACAAATCTTCAAAAACTCATTGACTCGGAACTGGATTCTACTGAGACAGTATCTCTCCATTTGCAACTTTTATTCAGATAGCCGTTAGTTCATTGATCCTCAACTCTGCCTTTACTCCTTTGTGAAACAACTCATTTCCATTGAAGCTGTTATTCGCCTTCTTCCCAATGCCCTTTATATATATCCCCACTAAATTCAGAAACGCCTCCAAAGCAATTAGGGAATCAAAAAGTCTAGTTCATCATGTATTGCTATGTATATATATATATATATATATATATATATATATATATATATATATATACATACACACACACACACACATATATATATGTAGGCAAAATTTACGAAGGAAAGTGAAATAATGGAGTGATGCTAGGCCTTTCGACTTACTGTCCTTTACTAAGTAAAGGACAGTCAAAGGTCTAGCACCACTCAAATGTTTCACTTTCCTTCGTGGATTTTGCCTTTTATTTATATATACATCACATTCCATAATTTCGTGATTCAGTTATACACGCACACACAATTATATATATATATATATTATATATACATATATATAATATATTATATATATATATATATATATATATATATATATATAAATAGCGAATACCACAGGAAAATGATAGTCAGAAATCCAAGCGCTTTCGTCTTTAGTAAGACATTGTCAAGAAACGAATGAAATACAGTTGGAGAGAAAGTTATCAGGTAAACAACAAGATCGAGAATACCAGACGGGTAATTGTCAAAAGGGTAAAAATTAAAGAGATAATCCAGGATTATCGGAAATCACACGGTCACAAACAATAACATAGATTTAACTCTAACAGAAACTACAACGTATCTCTACAGTCCAAAACATGTAAAAAGTGAATATATTAATTTTGTTGCTTATATTTCTACAACGTTTTTCATTATGAAGGCATCAAGTTTTAAATAAGCCAAGACTTAAATTTAGAACATTTCCATTATTTGACTTGATGAAACAAGATTCAACGGTATTCCTTTTAACTGTGTCATTACATGGGATTAGGGCTCTTGCTTGACTCCAGTTAATAGGATGATCTAAATCTCTCATATGTACGAATAATGCATTCAATATATTACCACTTCTCACCGAATATTGGTGCTGTTTGAGACGTTGTGAAAGAGATTTACCGGTTTGTCCGTAATAGACTTTATCACACTTTTTGCAAGGAATTTCATATATGCAGCCTGGAAGATCTTAAGGAGATTGTTATATTACTAAATTCTTGACAGTAATATTACTGAAAACAACATTTATGTTAAAAAGCTTTAAAATTCTAGGAATATCTAAAATCTTTCATCATAGGGTAATTTTAGAATGTTATGCTTACTAAATTCAAGTTTGTCATTAGTTAAATAAAATGTTTTTCTAGCTCTTTTCCATGCCACATCTACAAAAATCCTTGGGTATTTAAGTTTCAATGCAATATCATAAATAGTTGTAATCTCAGCGTCAATAAACTGCGGGCTACAGGCACGTAAAGCCCTTAGGAACATCCCAGAAAAAACAGAGAATTTAACATTTTGATGGTGATTGGAGTAGTAATGAACAAAAGAGGCAATATTAGTTGATTTCCGAAAGACTGAAAAGGTGAAATTTCTATCATTGTATTTCATTCGTTCCTTGACAATGTCTAGTAAAGACGAAAGCGCTTGGATTTCTGACTTATCATTTTCCTGTGGTATTCGCTTATTTAATGAAGTCACGTGCATTTTCTGTGAATTTTTAAGCACACACACACACACACACACACACACACACACACACACACATATATATATATATATACATTATATATATATATATATATATATATATATATATATAGTCGAAGCTGACCCGGCCGTGAATTGTCACTCGGTCTGTGCTTTCAGCACCTGATGGTATTGACTCCTCCCTACTCTTGTACTTGCTTTTTATATTTGTTAACTTTTTTAATAACTTTTTAATATGTATGCCGAGTTTGTGATTTTAACTTTTGTTTTATCTCTCTTTTAGCTTGATAATGGGACTTTTATGTCTTGAAACGTCGCGACAATAAAAGTACATATAATGGGAATAAAGGATTGTCCTTCACCTTGTATCGACTGATATATATATATAATTATATATATATATATGTGTGTGTGTGTGTGTGTGTCGTGTGTGTGTGTGTGTGTGTGTGTATGTAGTTCATTTGCTTAGTGATGAGGAGGCTACTAGCCTAGGGTAATAATCTCGCATCTCTGCAATCGTGTTTTGCACCCCACGATAATAACATAACCTAGCGCTAGGCAACCAGGAGACGAAATGGGATTTTAAAACCCCCTGTACTACGCACCTGAGGTTATCGGTCTGTGAAGCATCCCGCTCCCCTATAAGTGGCCAGGTTTAGCTGCTATTTTCGATCGCACTTCCCTTCATTTCTCTAACCCTTGAGTTCACACGGCGATGTTTTTTTTACATTTCCGGGAGTTCTCAGGTAACACCCTCCGTGCGTTTGGCAAAGTTATTTCAGCTATGGCACGAATTTCTCCTTTTTAGTTATGTTTGAAATCGCTTCTTACGGGTATTTCGTGGTTGGACCGTCTGGAGGATTCTGAGTGCATGGCAGGCATGGCTAGTTCTTGGGCAAATTATCGTACGCCTGAGGGTCTCGGCAGGGTGGGTGTGAGTGTACGATAACGTTCGATGGCGCTCATCCAGCTGGGAATAGGCAGTAGGGTGGAGGTACAATACGAAGAGGGAGGAGGGATGTTTTGGACCTGTATGGTAGGTGAGGTTGGTAGGGGGGGTTAAGGGCGAAGGGGTAGGATGCCAAGTCCCCATCGGAGAAGATGCAACAACATCAACAGCTCCCCCACCTGACGACTGCCCCTCCCTCACCCCTCACCCTTTTAATTCCTGGGGGCCTCCCATCCACCTCCCCCGTTCTCCACCTCTACTTACAACTTAGTGCAAAGCAGAGCCCACAGACTCCCCATCCATCCATTTCCCAAACGGAGAGGAGACCGAAACGCTGAGCCTGAGAGAGAGAGAGAGAGCTCAGTCGAGCCTAGACCATCTAGTGAGATGCGCGGACGTTTAGCATCGATGGCGAGGGGGTTGTTGGTGGGACGATTCTGAAAAGGAGAAACGTTTCTTGAGATCGGTGCGTCATGGATTAACTGACGAATATTCTAATAACTGTTAATTTCGTAGCTAGGTGCCTCAACACTTGTTTCTGTCATTTGAAAACTTTCATGACTTGAGTGGACTTTACTAAATTATATAATTGCTCAGTGTTTGGTGCTATATTATAGTGATTCAAAAAAGGAATTTCAATTTTTTTTTTTCCCAAGAAAATGTTTACGAGGAGCTAGAAGGTACGTGAAAAAACGTTGTTCGTTTTGTGAATTTTTCTGTAGGTTCTTACGATGCTTTTACTTCAAGTTATATTTCATGTTCTGATCGGAAGCTAATATATTCTGCAATGAATCTTAACAGTCACGTGTCTGTGTCATTTTAAGAAATTACCTTTCATTGTTTGTACGGTTATCTCGCCGGCAAATATATTCACAAGAACAATAGTCCTAAAACGTAAACAAGCTCGAACCCACCCCTCCCTCCCTCCCTCCCTCCACCACCCCCCAATCACCTTCACCCCCGAGATTCTAGTAACTCTTGGCACCAAACAACCAAACACTGTGATAGACTTTTTAAGATGCTGGAGGAAGAAAGGCTCTCTTCTCTCTCTCTCTCTCTCTCTCTCTCTCTCTCTCTCTCTCTCTCTCGTCTATTCTACCCGTTTTAATAAGAGGAATAGGCTTAAATCACACTCACGAACAGATTTATCTCCCAAAAGGACGGGTTCATTAGTAGCATTTAATTTCTTTAAACTAAGTTTTAAGGTATTTTTATTATCCTAATTTGGACTGTATTGAGAATCTCAAAATGTCTCGGTGACCACACTGGGAACTTTATTCTTTAATGATGAAGTAGAGACTTTTTCTTGATTCATAATCATCCGTGGATTATCGTAGTCTCTTCAATTTCAAACAAATAAAACTCCTCTACATCAAGTACCACTTGCGCCTTGTATTTTTTTTTTCGTTACATATTTGAATTTTAAAGAGAGATTTAAACCTGCTTCATCAAACTGATTGTTTATTCATGTATTCATACGTTTGTGATTGGTTCCTGCTTTAGCTAATGTATTTATACATGAAGTTTCTCCCTCGCGGCATTCCACTGCTTTGGAATGAATGATTGATTGGTTGGAGAAATGTACCGGTGGTTTGATGACTTTGACGTGTAGCTCAAGCTCACGTGTTTGTGTATGCTGCATATGGAAACATCCGTATATGGAAGCATAAAACTAATATGCATATGTATGCATACAAAATTATTGCTGTTTTTAGTGGAGTTTCCTTCCATACAAGAAGTTATACCCCAGATGAGATGTCCTTTGCAACAGGATGTTTGCCTTACACACGTACACACACACACACACACACACACACACATACACACACACACACACACATATATATATATATATATATATATATATATATATATATATATTCATATACTAAATTTAATAATGCCCATATACGCTTCGGAAATGCACTATTAATTCATGTCAGTACGAGTGGGAAATGTAGATGTAGCATCCTGTACTTTGAATAGGACATGCGTAATGTATTTTTTTCCCTCATTAGCCTTATGAAAGTTTTTTTTGCACCTATTGAGGAACGGTGTAAAAACCGATAATTTTATATAAAAGGAAAAAATACCTAGGCAAAATGTATATTGAAAGTCAGACCTGACTAAGTAAGTGACCCGTTTTTAATTATCATTACTGATATATTTTTTCAGTTGATATGAATTCAAACTATAATTGCGGATTTTTTTTTTTTTTTTCAAAGAATTGAGCTTCCGTGATTTATGTATGGGTCATTTGTGTGTGTGTGCTTGTATCTGACCAAATGACACATTACATTTCAACCGACTTAGTCCTTGACAGTGAAGTCTAAATGATAAAAGACACAAATGTGCAGTGACTGAAGCAACGGAAGCCCAAGACCTCAAAAAAAAAAAAAAAAAAAAAATGGAAGAACTACGTGTACAAGAATTTCCTAGACAAGAGAGCATTCTTCTCATGATTATAAGATTGCTTAACATACCTATATTTCTTATTTCCAGAAAACAAACCTTAATTTTGGTGGGCTGCCTATTTGTATTTCGTTATGTCCCCCTATGGATACACTACTTAAACAATAGTAAGAATCATCGTCATTATCATCTTGACATTGACATTTTTGAGACACGTCCTTTTTACGTATATAATAATTTAGTTCCTTTTGTTCTGTGCTCTACAGTTGTGTCTATTCCATTCGAAATGAGTACCAGCAATGCGTCAGTTTCTACTCTTGTAATCGAAGCACATTGTTTATTTGTTTGTCTGACGCTGGCCATCAGTATCGACGATCTTTGTATCAGAGATACCAAACTATTTGCTGTGACGTCTCAACCAGTTTCGTGTTATTTAGTAAGCCCTTATAGGTATGCCATCCTTCCAACATCTGTGTAGGATTATGGTATTTACCGGTTTCGATATTTATACTATAGTATAGGCTTAACTACCTGTCTCCACATCTGTGCCTTGGTTACGGCTGCTATTTATCGGAACAGCTGTGCATTGGCTCTTAAGATACCTCAGCACCTGTATTTGTCTGATGTTTACGTGTCTCTAGACCCATATCAAAAGTATGTCGGTTATTCATTTTAGCAGATGCTTTGGGAACATGCTAGGAGAGGAGTCTTACCATCTGCACCGAAAGGATATCAGCTGATGATCTCGGCATTTGTGCTTATGATATATAGTACGTGTTCTCGACATCTTTATTAGGTTGATCTCATTTCATTGGTACAATTATAGCCCATATACGGCTTCACTGGAGAGATGCTGTTCAGCCGTCCTAGCATCTTCATCTTGATAGCAAAAAAAAAAAAAAAAAAAAAAATACTTGTGACCATATCTACATCAGGTATGCGAGTTATTCCTTTGAAAGTGTGGATCAAAGGGCGCGTAATGATAACATTAACGACTTGAGTCATTAGTACGTAGAAAATCAGAAGCAATGTGCTTTCGTTCATTTATTTCTGAGCAAAACCACCGCTTTTTTCCATTGGCCACTTAGTCAGAGCTTTAGGACGGTCTGTAACGTCTCGATAGGGTTGAAATTCGACGTCCTCCTTATATTACCGTCATTGTTAATGGTATGTATCTGTTCGTTATCATGTTGATAAAAATAGCACCCTGAATGGTGTTGAATTTATCTTTTATTTTAAACAGACTTGACTGGTTTTGAGCTCTAAAATGGACTTTGATGATGTTCTGTAAAATTTCTCATTTCTCATCTTTATTTGTGAGTGAAATTTTCTTTTAATTCTCGTAAAAGTATTCCTTTTAAAAAGCAAGCCTAGTTATTCTTTGTCGTCCACCGATTACACCAACATTCATTCAGAGAGGTGAATGACCTTTTGGACGAAATGCGAAAGTCGAATTGCCTCTTATTCAATCTGAAACAGAGGCTGATGCCACGGGGCATCAACGCCTCTGTTGTCTGGTCATCCTAATGCCAGGCTGTGTGTTGTTCCTTCGCTCTGGATGACAGAAACTGGGTGGGGATCCGAAACACGAGATGCAGTTGAGGAGGCGCAGTTTCGACGCGAAGAGGATAATTTCTTTTTTCTTGTTTGCAAAGCAAGCAAAAGAAAGTGGATAATTGTCCGCCATTATCGTGAACAGAAACTGAACACGAGTACATGTGCAGAACACCATTAAAACTGAATGACTTGCTTGAACTGCTGCCACAAGAAGAGAATAAT
>NC_061089.1:22174331-22181831 GCF_015104395.2 Macrobrachium nipponense
TATATATATATATATATATAACACATATACATTATATATATATATATAATATATAAAACAAAGGAAAGTCCACGAAGGATAGAGAATCGGTGGAGTTCGGCAAGGCCTCTTGACTTATTGTCCTTCACTCAGCAGACTGCTGAGTAAAGGACAAGAAGTCGAAAAGGCCTTGCAGAACTCCATCGTTTCTCTTACCTTTGTGGATTTTGTCTTTGTTTATATATATATATATATATATATATATATATATATATATATATTATATATATATATATATATATATATATATATTATTATAAAACTAAGCCTTAGCCTAGCCTGTTACAGCTTAAATAATAAGAACATTTAAGAAATATCAATCAATGAAGGAACGTGTAAAACTCAGATCACAAAATATAACCATTTAATAATAGAAATAACAAGCAATTACATTGACATTTACTTTAGTAGAAAACAATTCGCAAGTTAAACCAACACAATATATGAACCAATGAACGAACACACAGACAAACAATTAAACAAACACCTGAATTAAGTATACCAACGAAACATAAAAGAAAACAAACACTGACTTACTTTAACAATAGGAAGATGATTATCCTACACCGTGTATACAGAATATGTTGTCGTTAAGGTGGCCTGAGAGCGACTCTGCCCTCCTCAAAATATTACAAGCCAAAGTAAACTAAATGAACGACAAGGATACTTAAATGACGAACAGTAACTAAAACAAGATAGGCAAGGATACCAAAAGCAAAGTAAAACAGAAAACAAGTGTTACAAACCTAGTGGTAACGAAGGATTACCACTACAAGAATAAATATGTACAAGCGACATAATTACAGAGAACAGAGACATGGGTATACATAATATCACACTATATATATATATATTATAATTTAGAATATATATATTAGATATATATATATATTATATATATTCATTTATCTGCCAGTAATCGTAATTTTTTGAAGATCTGAGGTAGGAGGGAATAAAGCGGGTCTAGCATTACAAGAGCCACCGATGACGCAAAATTCACTTGTGGCAAGAGGCTTCACAAACGGAATTTTGTGTTTATCACGAAAATAAGCGCTTTAAACTAATCGGTACTAGAGGGCCTTCTCCAACCTCTCAAGTCCCTTCTGGGTAATCATCATGTTTGCAAGGATAACAGGAAGTTACAGACCTATTCACTTACCTGGTTGTAAATCAAGGAGTGTGAAAGGACTCGTTCACCAGACCTGCGCAACAGAGTACGGAGATCATGCCTTTGCAACGGCACCTCCTTGCCAAGAGGCTCAGCCTTCACAAGGGAGCTTTTCTTGTCTTCTTCTGTTCCCATGAAAGTCTGGTGAAATAACGGCTGCTCTGTCATTGCGCAGGATTGAAAGAGGGTCAGGTGTGATGGCAACCTACAAAGATAAAGATCAAGGTATATCTTGTGATTGTAGACGAGGCCGAAGTGTAATGAAAACCAATAAACATGATAAGTGAAGAATCGGCAGCAAAAACGACAAAACCGCAGCCAGGCATAAGTGGTTTATGCTAATTTACGTGATAGTGAGAAAACTAGCATCATAGAATTATATTGATAATGGTAATCCTGTTTTGAGCGCTAATTTAAACATGAAATTTATTTAATAATTTTGCTATTACTGTACTCTGTAGCTGCTGTTAATGCTGCGACAACAAGAGACGGAAAGTAAGAAGTTGCATAAACAGTAGGTACGACAGTAAAAGTGAAGGGATGGCTGTCACAGATTTCTCAATAAGCGGGAAAACCTGATATCTCGTTGAGCAGGAAAAACCTAATTTTACGCCTGGAAGGACACTTTGCATGAAGGGAAAGAAAGAAAAAAGAAAAAGAGCAAGGTGAGATTAAAAGAGGGAGACGGGGAAAAAACGCAGGATAAACAAACCAAGGTTGAGGACGAGCATTGCCTGGGATAATGAAGGAAAGCGACGGAGTCTCCCCGCAACAGAGATTGTGATCATCCAGAATTACACCGTGTGTTGCAATATAGTTCGCTTCTGAGTACTACCCATCCCATCCCACCCCCACCCCACCCCCACCCCCCAGCATAATATCACTCCCCTACCATCCTTCCCCAGTATGTCCCTTCCGATTCCCTGCCATCATGGAAATTGTCTCGTGACGAGAATCGATAGAGAGATAACGCTGTGCTTGCGATAGGAATCTCTTTGATAACCCATTAATATCTTAAGCCTGGGTGTTTGCCCATACCCCGTCCCTCAACCCCACTCTCTCTCTCTCTCTCTCTCTCTCTATTGGGGAGGATATTAGTAAATCATCGATATATGCTGCAGTCCTCTCTTTGAAAACCGGAATGATTTTCGTCGTACATAAGGCTCTAGTTTTGTAGGCCTGTAGAATTTGAAGAAAACTTGAAGCTAGTATATCAAAACGGCTCTAGGTTTTGTAGAGAATTTGAAGGAAAAATGAAGACCCTATCGTAATTGAATTTAAAAGTAAAAATGGTTTCTCCATATCACCAAAGGGATAGTGGAATGGTTGTGATAGAAGTACTCTGTTTAGGGTGATGTAAACAGCCGTACGAAGGACCAAAACAGCTGCAAGTGTAGCCGAAAGACTGTCTCAAAGCGTCGTTCAGATAAGAGTCAAACAACTGCGGAAAGTTTGTTATCGAGGTCAGTGAGTGACACAAGAAAAATCATTTCCACTTATGTACAGAGTTCACATACATACATACATACATACATACATACATACATAACATACATACATACATACATTCATTCATACAAAATGGGTTGGATAGGTCTCGAGATTGATAGGTATGACTGATAGAGAGAAATCTCACGGACTATTTATTAACGTAATCATATATATAACTTGCGTCTTTTACGTTAAACATTTTATTTGAAGAAAAGTCCAGTGTTTGACAAATACTTAAGTAATATAAAAAATATGGCGAAATTCAAGTACAGTACAGATATTCCCTTTTGACTTCGAGGCGATTCTCGAAAGTAAGGTTGCATAATGTTAGTTAATTTCGTGGAAGCTAATTCAGCCTATTTATGAATTCGGTGTGGTCGTCACTGGTATTTATAAAAAGAAGAATGCAGTATCTAAGCAGAGAATGAATTCTTTGCGCTTGGCCTAATGTGTACGTTGCCCAAAACACAAATGCTCATAGAAAATTTATACTCAAACACATACTCACAACACACACACACACACACACACACACACACATATATATATATATATATATATATATATATATATATATATGTGTGTGTGTGTGTGTGTGTGTGTGTGTCTGTTAATTTGATCTTTATATCTACTCATGTACAATGTACAAACAAAACCCACAACGAATCTGTTTCCAGACCGAACCCCTGAAGTAGAACTGATTCATTTGCCGATCAAAAGGAACGTTGAAGCTATTGCTATGTTCCAGTGTCAACGGAAAGTCCAATGACAATTCGGGCTGGTAAAAACAACCACAAACTTGACAGCACGTCCTATTCTTTAATGTAAAGAATTACGGAGCAATAAAACGTTTCTGGCTGACAAAAGGTTGAAAAGATTTAAAAAAAAAAAAAAAAAAAAACCTTACTGGAGAGATTTCCGTGCCACGACATTGCAACCTCCCCACTGGCTTTTGTGGAAGGTGAAAGTTTGAGAAAATTGCTTGTGGCATAGATAACGCGGCATTTGTGTCTCACAAAGTCATTGCTTGGGAATACCGTTCAAGCGTGAAGTTCATAAGAGCTCACTGCTGGACACTCGGCTTGTATACACTTCTGGAAGTAGGACAGACATTTTTATTAAAGAAACTAGTTATTGCCTTCGGGGTGAAAAAACTTGTTTAAGTGTGACATACATTTATGATGAAGAAACTAGTTATTGTCTTCGTCTCGAATAAACTTCTGAAGTATGACACACCTATATGATGAAGAAACTAGTTATTTTCTTCGGCCTGAATAATCTTGTGTAGTAAAACATACATTTATAATGAAGAAACTAGTTATTTCCTTCTGCCTGAATAAACTTCTGCAAGTATGACGTACATTTATCATAAAGAAACAAGTTCTATTCTGCTCTTAACCTGTCTTGACCTCCTTTCAAAAGCAAGGAAACAAAAACAAAAAAAGAAGAAAGAAAAGCTTTTTGTTCTGCTTCCAGGCAGTCGCCATGCATGGCCTATTTCGTCATGAGCGAAAATATTGTTGGGGTCTCCGCGAATCCTGACGTGGAGTTAAAAGAGCGGAAAAACCTGTTTATAATTTTGCGTTGCATTTTGATTGTGCCTCAGATTGAGGGAGAGCGTAGATAAATAAAATGAACTTTAATCTTTGGATTTGGCTTGCACAAAATCATGCTCAGGTTACCGTAGAGTATATGAAATCCGAGATATAATTTCCTTGAGAAAGTTGCTTATTTATTTGACGTTTGTCTCATCTTTCTTCAAAATTTCAGGCTCACATATATATATATATATATATATATATATATATATATATATATATATATATATATATATATATAAACAGCTGAAAACTTTTGCCAAATTCAGCGATAGAATAACATGAAACGAACGGAATGAAATAATTTTTAGACTTGGATGTGCAAAGACGTGCTTCCTTTTCTTGTAAATAAAACACACATACAAACACACATACTCTATTTGCTGAAATGGCTGGAAATCTGTAAAAACGTTTCATGTATTCGATTACATGGCAAGGAAGAAAGAGAGCAGGAATTACATTCCTCATAAGGATGTGTCTAAACAAGTCTGTGTAGGTAACCAGAGGCACAGATTTGGAATGATTCTGAGCTCGGTCAAAAAAAAAGGTAAAAAAAAATGCAAATTATGTTACATTCCCTTTTCACTGCGTCATATATGATTAACCAAGTCGTGTTCTTGAAGATATGCGCTCCGTTTAAGGATGCTAACCTGAGCTAGCAAAGCAAAATAAAAAGAGAATAAATAAAAAATAAAAATAAAAAGATACTGGGGCAAGAAGTCATCTCGGAAAATTGACATAGGTAACCTAATAAGGAGACGCCGATGTGAATACCAGTTTTTTATTCCTTTTTTTCGCCGAGTAGGAGATTTACCGAAAAAAGAGAAAGGTGAATGAAGTGAAAGGTCAATCGGTCTTCGTTTGTTTCTATTGTTAACCCCGTCAGTTTTTGCATGAATTTTGCAATCGATTTTTTTCAGATAAGCGAATAACCAGTAATTGTTCATTGCCTCGTTTAACATTTCTGTATACTTGGTCATTTCCTAACAGTTACAAGGTATAAAGTAGACGAGATGCCTTGCAACGATTGCACTAAGCAACAGTAACACTTACAAAACAATTTAGCAACATTAACACCAGAAAATGGGAAACTCGTACAACTAGGGCTGCATGCCTTAAACCTAAGCAAACCGCAACACTTGCAAAACCATTAAGAACCAAACTCAAGAAGCACAAACTACACCTACACCAATAAAAGCACTAAGCAACACCAACACGGACAAAGGCAGTCAACTACAGCCACACCAAAAAAGGCACCAAAATACACCAACACCAACAAAAGCACTAAGCTTCATCAATACAAACAAAAGCAATAGGCAAAACCAACAAAGGAACTAAACTACACCAGTACCAACAAAAGCACTAAGCAACACCAATACTAACAAAGGCACTAAAATACACCTACCAGAGTACTATAAGCAACACCATCACGAACAAAAGCACTTAGCAACACTAACACCAGCAAAAATCGCTACCAACCTCACCAGTAGGGACACCAACACTACCCCCAACAAAAGCACTATGCAGCACCTCCTCCAACAAAAGCACTAAGCAACACCACCTCCAACAAAAGCACTAAGCAACACCACCTCCAACAAGAGCACTAAGCAACACCACCTCCAACAAATACATTGAGAAGCATCGACAGACAACAAAAGAAGCAAGAAAGGTAGAAATGTAGGCACGCCTCGATCTTTGCTTGATGCTTCGGTTTTTTTTTTTACTTCTTTCAACCTTCATCGGTCATAATAAATCCATGACTCATATGTTGTTGTATTGTGGACCTGAGCCCAAGAACACCTTGAGTTTGCTAGCGGAGTTATTGTAGATTGTTGTTGTACATTCAAATCATTGTTTCATCGTCTCTCGGGGCTTTGGTTTTAACCTAGGTCCAAGTTTGAATTCTATAAGGTGGCGGATTCCCTAGGTTCTTACGCTCTAGAACATAATTAGTCATTTCTTATATCTGATCTCTCTACGTCTGTTCCTTTTTCGTTATAGATATCTGGATGTTATATTCTCTCTCTCTCTTCTCTCTCTCTCTCCTCCGCAAGGGCATTCAGTTCTAGAAGTAAGGACTTGCTGAAGTCCGTGATATCTTTATTATATTATGTTATACTATATATATGTATATATATGTGTGTGTGTATACATATATACATACACATATACATACATACATATATATATATATATATATATATATATATATATATATATATATTAGTTTATGCATATGTGTATGTACTAATGCTGTGCATACAGCAAAATTATTGTAAAGGAGCAGTTTATAAGCGAAATAAGGCCTTCCTGTAAGACGAAAAATTGATTCGATAGGACAGACGTAAAAGTTATCATCAGCTACTCATCATTTTTAGGAAGATATTTGGAAGTGTGCCGAATGAGTTAGTTTCGGTAATGATAGAAGGCGGGATTTAAGAAGAGTCACGATATATTGGGCGGTAAACATTATGAAGACAGATTCTTTATTATTTGAACTCTCTTGATAGGACGCGGTTCCTCCAAAGAATTGCAAAATACGAGTCACTGTCACGATTTTCTTCGGAAAGAGAGCTTTTGTATGTACATTGATATTTCGAACGACATCGAGGTGCCTTCGTGTTGGAAACCTTTCCATACCAGCTGAGTGTTTCACTGCCCAATATTTATTATTGAACTCGGATTGTGTAACAGTCATTCCTCGATAAAATGGGGTTCGGACCACACAATAAGCTGTAGGTCCCGTTGCTGAGTAACCAATTGGTTCCTAGCCACGTAAAACTATCTAATCCTTCGGGCCAGCCCTAGGAAAGCTGTTAATCAGCTCAGTGGGTCCGGTTAAACTAAGATAGGCTTAACTTAGTGAAACTGTCACGTTTTCCATAATACTGAAAGTGAAAGGAGCCTTAGGTTCCCTTTGCTCTTCCTCTTCTATGTTATTTAGGGGCCTCAACATCTCCCCCCCACAACCTTGATATTTGCTGTAGCCGTGACTGGTGACGTTCAAACGTTATAGGAAGGTTTACAAACCAAACAAGTCCGCCTGAATGGCCAGATGGGGTTTGCCAAGTAAAATATGTCAGCGAGGAATAGCCCTAAAGTTCTCTTTGGTGTGGAAAAAGGGAAGTGACTCCGACAACCTCTCGTGTACTTGCTTACATCGTGCATACATTTGTGACTCGTCGTTTCCAACCTCTTCTTCAC
>NC_061089.1:22186831-22194331 GCF_015104395.2 Macrobrachium nipponense
GAGCCATAATCCATTTTTTAGGATTTAATGGGCTTTGATCTCTCTCTCTCTCTCTCTCTCTCTCTCTCTCTCTCTCTCTCTCTCTCTCTCTCTCTCTCTTATTTCTACCTTTCACTTCCGCACTATGGGCACGCGCGAGAAATTCATACACACACACATACACACATACATACATACATACATACATATATATATATATATAATATATTTATATATATGTATATATATGTATATATATATTCATATTCATACATACATGCATACTTACATCAATACATGACTCCTTACATATATACATATACAGCGTTCATACAGAAATAACAACATACGTACGTGCCTCCTAGACATGGTGTAGTCAAACTGTGTGCGATAAATGAGGCTGTTTTAACGTTCATTATATATATATATATATATATATATATATATATTATATATATATATATATATTCATACATATTTGTACTTACATACGTAGACTCCGTACATACATACACATACAGTGTTTATACAGAAATAACAGCATACTTACTACATTCCTCTTAAACATGGTGTGTCAAACTGTGCACGATAAGTGAGGCTGTTTTAACGTTAATTAGCCCAGGGGCATCAGTGAGAGCGTCTCCTGGGTTCTCCTTAACCAGTTTATGTGTGGAATGATGAGAAAAGCTGGTGGGAAAGTGTTAGAGGAACAGGCGGTGATAAAAGCAAGGTTACGAGAGTAAATGGCTTCTACATGGAAGGTAGGACGTTGCTTACGCGGAGGATGGAGGGGATGAAAGTTCCTCGTGCAAATATTTTTGTGGGGGTATGTCAAAAGCGAGGGCATTTCAAAGGCACAAGGCGTGAACCGCCCTCCGGCTTATTCGAGACGCGCGCAGGATTTTGTCCTCACGCAGAAGCTATAAACATTATATTCCTAACTTTTAACGTAAATTAAAACGTGCTTAAATCTACGGTCAAATAGAGCCTTCTTGCAGCAACGAAAAGTAAAATGCTTTGTTTCCAGTTCCAACTTTAGCTCCTTATACTTAATTATTTCCGTAACTTCTTATTGCTGTCCAACCTCTCCAACTTCCTATTTTCACTGTCTTTAGCGCTGATTGGCCGGAAGTGCCCCACTGCTTAGCTTAACAGCATTAAGAAATCTCAAAAATTAGATAAATTTCAACTTTTTCTTTCACGCTCTTATTGCCATGAGTCAGTTGGTCAGTGAAATTCAGCATCTATAGACCTAGTTACTTTTAATTGAATTATTTTTCATGTTTTTATATCTGCATATATATAGATAATATATATATAGATATATATTATATATATATATATATTAATATATACGTACCGCTGGTGTTGTCCAGCTATTCAGGTCACCAGTGGCGACCCAGAAGAGCCTCAGCCTACGTGCTGAGCCTTGCCACCCAAAAGCCAGGAGGAGCCTATTGATTTCAGGCCTCACGTCGCTACCGCCTGGAAACCACGTGATAGAAAAAGGACGAGACTATTCCGGGAGACTCATTGTAGTATTTACAAGCCTGTTGGTTTTAGTCAATGGATTTTGAGAGTGCATACTCAGCCCCGTTCTGACTGCAAGGAGTCACGACAGCTTCTAAATTGAGACATTGACGATCTACGGTCAGGCGGTGATCATACTCGTATGAGAATTAAAATTTACCGTACTCTTACAGAAATCTACAAGCTAAATACAGAGACCTACCCTTCACGCACAATGATCTACCGTGAACGGAGAAAATCTACCATGTGCTTGGATTCTTCCATGGTTTTTTTATGCTACATATTATAGAAATCTAATCTCCGCGCACAGAAATGTGCCATCTATGCACACTTACTTACCATGTACGGACAGAATATACCGTGTATGTGGATAAATTTATGGAGTTTTTAAGCTGATACAGAAATCGACTCTGCGTACTGAAATGTGCAATCTACGCACTGTAATCTACCATCCACTGACAGAATCTACCATGAATATGGATAATTTTCGTTCATCTCATGCTTTAAACAGAAATCTACCCTCTGCGCGCAAAAATATGCAATCTACGCACTGTAATCTACCGTGTACTGACAGGATTTATTATCTACACGAATAATTAATGGATTTTTTTGTTTACACTTACGGCTTTTTTGGAGGGACATCATACGCATGCGCGCAGTTGCCAACTCACGCGCCAAAAATAAAATACGCCAGAATGATAAAACAGATAAAACTAACATTCGTATCCGCTAGACAACGGCCGATCCAGTCACTCGTCTCGTGTGAACGCGAAACTTTAAAGCCTCATATTTATAGACGCCGCTATTTACGCTTAAATAAGAGCCGATGTAATTCTGTAAGGTCAGGGGTGAAGCTGCCCAAGTAAACACGTCTTATCTGATCAAGGATGAAATGTGTCCCGTCTCATTATTTCGGGGTTTCCTTTCAGGAGTTTTATTACTAGTGTTGCTATTATTATTATTATTATTATAATTACTGCCACAGTTACTTTTTTACTGCTATTTGTAATATAACTTTTACCACAGCTGCTAATATTATTATTATTATCACTTACACAACTACTACTATTTGAACAATTAATTTAGTATAACTGTTGATACAACTGCTATTATTATTATAATTATTATTATTATTACTTCCACTATTATTACTACTATTTCTAATGTAACTTATTACAGTTGCTATTATTATTATTATTATTATTATTATTATTATTATTATTATTATTATTATTATATAGCTTCCACTATTACTACCACTATTTTTACTACTATTTCTAGTGCAACTGTTACTAAAACTACTATTATTTATTATTATTATTTTCAATACTATATCTAGTGCAGCTGTTATTAAAACTGCTATTATTATAATTATGATTATTACGGCTACTATTATTTTCACTACTATTTCTAGTGCAACTGTTACTAAAACTGCTATTATTATTGTTACTATTATATTATTAGTAGTGTTGTTGTTGTTTATTGCTACTTTTACTAATATTATTATAATTACTTCCATAACTATTGCTGCTACTATTACAACTATTTCTAATATCACTTTTACCACTGCTGATATTTTTTTATTGTTATTATTATTGTTGTTGTTGTGTTCTATTTTATTTGTTTTGTTGTTTACCAAATCTGTGGCTTTCGTTGGAGAAAGATTGTTCTGTAATACTATCATGACAGTTGTAATTTTATCGTCAAGACTATTAATTTGAAAGCATCAGCTTCATCCAAATCAATAGATCAAACAACTCCGCGAGTTGTCGATATTTTACTGCGGTAAAGTACAAATCAATCATCCATTCTTTGCGGCAGCATTCCGTTGTCTTCATCTTATCTAAAACAAGCCTCAAGTGACAGCGCTCAGTAATGCAGTAACAAGATTGTTGTTCACTCATATTACCCCAATTAAAATTCCGTGTTGCCATGGTAACGAAGATATTTAGGAAATTAAAAGGGTGGTTACGTAAAAGCTGATAAGTGATGCTGTTTGGTATTATATGTCGTATTTTGTTCTTCTGTGGCTAGTCTTCCTTCCCTCTAACTCCTCTGCCCTTTTCTGTTCGTGGTGCTGTATTGCTCTTGCACTCCGCTGTCTCTCATTTATCTCTTTTTCTTCTACTTCTTTTATGACGATCTTCCATTCCGTTTTCTCTTTCTTCTAATTATCCTTTCCTTCCTCTAGTTTCGCGTTCTCCTTCTGTTTATCTTATCTCGATCTCTCTACTATTTCCTCTTCTTCAAAAGTGTTATCTATATTTTTTATTCCGTGTTTCTTCTTCTTCTTCTTCTTCTTCTTCTTCTTCTTCTTCTTCTTCTTCTTCGCATTTGGTCGTCGGTCTAGTGTTGTGGCTTCGTTAAAGCTCTCTACCTCCCGAGGAGTTTATTTTTGCGAGACAGTCTATAATTGCGATCTCTCTCTCTCTCTCTCTCTCTCTCTCTCTCTCTGTTATTATTTAATTTTTAAGATTAGACATTTTCGTTTTGTTTACGTCTCTCCAAGATCCGGTTCGCTCCCCGGTGTATAATATTTGCTTCTTCGGGAAATCGCCATATTGATTTTTAAGCTCCCCTCATTTTTCTATTAAGGAATAATTGTGTTAGCTTTATTCTAGCAAGAATGTACATATGATTAATTGTCATTTAATTTCTTATATGTATCATTATGGTTTTTATATTGTAAGAATATTGTTAATCGTTTATTATATTTAATATATGTTCGGGTGTGCGTTCTCTTGGTACCGAATTCCCAACGAACAATAAACTATTATCTGTTTAGGCTTACCCAAGAGAGAGAGAGAGAGAGAGAGAGAGAGAGAGAGAGAGAGAGAGAGAGAGAGAGAGAGAGAGATTTATGATTTTGTTGTGAAATAAATGCAGTAAAAAAAATCCTGCCTTCATTAAAATAAATATATATATTACGGACAGAAAGTGTTCCCTTGTTCTTAAGTGATCCACGAGTAACAGCGTTAGCCTACTGGGAAAAGAATAAGAAAAATGACGTAAAATATGTGAAAATGTTTTTAATTGAATAACCGACTGAGTGTCGTAAGGCTGAAGATGTTGATCTCTATTTTATTATTCATTCTATCAGAGAGCAATGAAGGCGTTCTTTTTTCCCCTGTAGGTTGGGTGAAGTCCTGAAATCCACACAGGCATCCTGCTCCCTTTCATCCTCCGTAAGGAGTAGTGCGTCAAATGCACCTCAAGTGCATTGCTTAAGGGTGTTTGCAGTGTCCCTTCGGCCGCTAGTTGCAACGTCTTACATTCCTTTTACTGTATAACCGTTTATATTTTCTTTTATTCCACCTTACTTTCCTGTTGCTTCATAGTGCAACCGCGAGGTTTTCCTCCTGTTACACTTCAAACGCTCTTAATGTCAATTTCCCACCTCATAGGTCCCAGCACTTGGCCTTTGGCTTAAATTCTGTATTCTATTCGATTCTACTCCTTTCATATCCCATTATACTTACGAGCTTCCTTAAGACAAGAGCCTGTGCTGGCATAAGGCCGTCGTAATTCGAACACAATCAGTGTTCGTAAATGTTTTAACTGTTAGATAATCTCCCTGCGCAAATGGAGGAACTTTTAGTGGAAGAAGGTGTTAAGTTTTGGAAGTTTTTATTTTTTTGTGACAACTCTGTTATCGTGATGGTAATTTGGTTTTTAATTAGACCTCGTTTGAATTTCATTCTGTCGGTGCTTGGAGAAGTATGTCTTTATTTGCTTGTTCATTCAGTCTTATCTCAATATTCCATTATTTTTCTGTCTTCTCTTTTATATTTTCTCAAATGACCCTTGCTCTCTTTAGAAACTGGCTTGGAAGTTTTGTAATCTATGCCTTTTCTGTATGAAATATCGTTTATTTCGAATGATAAAGATAACAATAACAATATTCATTACAATAATACTCTCTCGGTATGGATAAGTCCTTAACACGAAGTATCTGTCAGTTAGAATCAAGGATGTCGTGCTTGTATTTGCATACAAGTGTATGCTCAAAGTATAAAGCATACCCAAGCTTATTTTACCATTGCTTCGTGGATCTTTACAGCAGACGAGACTTTATCCATTTTTTTTGCTTTTTTTGCAAGTGTAGCCATATGGTCCATTTACTGCAGTAAGATAAGAGATGCAAATTACACTGTGAGAGAGAGAGAGAGAGAGAGAGAGAGAGAGAGAGAGAGAGAGAGAGAGAGAGAGAGAGAGAGAGGCGGGACGTTCAATTCTTCCAATGTCATTCCCCCTTGGAGATGACAGAATCAGAGTGGAGAATCTAATATTCTCGCAAGGCTGACAATAGACTTCCTTGTCTCACAGGCAGAGGATGCAGACCGTGACACCTCATAGTTCTGAGCATTTATTTCTAGACGCTTTGCTCAGGCATCGGATTCCTTGCTTGTATATCTTTGTTTCATATTAAGGAAGTGTCACGGTATTAGACCTCAATCCTAATACGGTAACTAAATCGTTATTTAGCGAGTCGTGTCGGGCTGAATTGGCGCCAAACGAGGGTACGAAACCAAAAACGTCTATAGAAATAAACTTCTAGAGAAGTTTTATAGAGACTAACTTCTAGAAAAAGTACAAACTTCTAGAGAAGGTTTATAGAAACAAACTTCTAGAAAAGATGCAGACTTCTAGAAAAGGTTTATTGAAACAAACTTCCAGAGAGGGTTTACAGAAACAAAGCAGAAAAGTTTATAGAAAACAACTTCCAGAGAGGGTTTACAGAAACAACTTCTAGAAAAGGTTTAATGAAACAAACTTCCAAGAGGGTTTACGAAACAAACTGCTAGAAAAAGGTTATAGAAACAAACTTCAGAGAGGGTTTACAGAAACAAACCTTCTAGAAAGGTTTTATAGAAACAAACTTTCCAGATAGGTTACAGAAACAAACTTCTAGAAAAGGTTTATAGAAACAAACTTCAGAGAGGGGTTTACAGAAACAACTTCTAGAAAAGGTTTTAATAGAAACAAAACTTCCGGAGAGGTTTACAGAAACAAACTTCTAGAAAAGGTTATAGAAAACAAAACTTCCTAAGAAAGATTTTTTTTTTTTTTTTTGGGGTTTACAGGAGGGAGGGGTTTTTTTTTTTGGCCAAGTCTTCTGAAGAGGTTTATAAGAAAACAAACTTCCAGAGAGGGTTTTTACAGAAACAAACTTCTAGAAAAGGTTTATAGAAACAAACTTCCAGAGAGGGTTTACAAGAAACAACTTCTAGAAAAGGTAGGGTGTTAGAGAAACAAAAACAAACTTCTAGAAAGGTTATAGAAACAAACTTCCAGAGAGGGTTTAACAGAAACAAACTTCTGAAAAGGTTTTAAAGCAAACAAACTTCCAGAGAGGTTTGGCAGAAACAAATTCTCTAGAAAAGGTTTATAGAAACAAACTTCCAGAGAGGGTTTACAGAACAAACTTCTAGAAAAGGTTAATAGAAACAAACTTCCAGAGAGGGTTTACAGAAACAAACTTCTAGAAAAGGTTTATAGAAACAAACTTCCAGAGAGGGTTTACAGAAACAAACTTCTAGAAAAGGTTAATAGAAACAAACTTCCAGAGAGGGTTTAATGAAACAAACTTCTAGAAAAGGTTTATAGAAACAAACTTCCAGAGAGGGTTTAATGAAACAAACTTCTAGAAAAGGTTATTTAGAAACATTCAAAGAGAAAAGGGTCAGAAACAAATTCTAGAAAAGGTTTAATAGAAAAAACAACTTCCAGAGGGGGGGTTTACAGAAACAAACTTCTAGAAAGGTTAATAGAAAACAAACTTCTTAGAGGTTTACAGAAAACAAAACCTTCTAGAAAAGGTTTAATAGAAACAAACTTCCAGAGGGTACAGAAAACCAAACTTCTAGAAAAGGTTTATAGAAACAAACTTCCAGAGAGGGTTTACAGAAACAAACTTCTAGAAAAGGTTAATAGAAACAAACTTCCAGAGAGGGTTTAATGAAACAAACTTCTAGAAAAGGTTAATAGAAA
>NC_061089.1:22201831-22219331 GCF_015104395.2 Macrobrachium nipponense
ATGAGGCTCCATAAGGACTAATTGAAACTACTTTTTTTTATACCTCTCTTTGTGAAGAGGTAGCCAATAGAGTTTCTTTCTTAATCAGCACCTTTTGAGGTGCTGATTGCATAGCCGGAAAGCTGTTTATGGGGGAAAATGAGAACACTATTGCATCATAAGACTGAATTCAGTTTGGTCAAGAGTGTCCTATTAAAAGATATCTTATTTATAACCAAGACTGAATTCTGATTGGTCAAGAATGTTCCATTAAAAGATTTGTTACTCATCACTAAGACTGAATTCTGATTGGTCGGAATTATAGCATAAAAGGATCTCATATCTATAACTCCATGAAGTAGTACATCAGTAATATTCGTGTCTTTAAAAAAATGATTTTGTAGCTACATGAAGAACACCATCACATGTATTGCAGCCGAGTAAGATTGGTCAGTAATGTTCGTATTTAAACAATAAAATATTTTGTAGCTTCATGAAGAACATTATCACATGCATTGCTTGCGTGTAGAAATGTAGCTTCTGTTGTAACTGTCATATGCATTCCAAATATGCTTCTGGTACGTTGCGTAAGTCAATGGTACACGCCACTGTGATGTCGGTTAAGATATGCGATACATATTCATTAAGGGTCGGCGTTTTTTTTGTGTGTTTGTGTGAGTGTGTGTGTGTGTGTGAGATTTGTTGTCCAAGTACTGAGAGGTGGTTTTACTAAGCAAGTTGTTTGCTTTTTATACTGAACAACAAAGCATAACTGGTAAAGCAGAAAAGAACAATATCAAGACAGCCTTTTTGTATTATCTGTAATATAATATAAAAATGCCCAATGATTGTATTTATAAACAGAATTTCAATACCTATTTCATTTCTGAGTAAGAATTCTGTCAATGTAAATTAAATTTCATTTGCATTTTCATCATCTGGAAAAAGCGAAAAATATCAGTAATAATTCCTCATATTACAGACATACTATTCTTCCTTAGGTGCCTTTGCTAACGTAATATGAGTTCAACTATCCTTCATTTGCATACGAACCCAGTAAATTTCAGGTGCAAACTTGACGACAATTTCGCACGCTATCATGTTTTTACATTACAAAGGTCAAAGGTATGTCGTCGACTCTTAACCAGACTTTAGGGTTGTTTTAGATAACCATAAACTAAAGAACAGAAAGAGGAAAGAGAATGTGGGATTACTTGTAAAGATAGTGAAAAAGTAATATTGTTATAAAGATTTTAATTTAGTTAAAAAGTAAAATTGTTATAAAGATTTTAATTTAGTTCAAAAGTAAAATTGTTATAAAGATTTTAATTTAGTTCAAAAGTAAAATTGTTATAAAGATTTTAATTTTCTTCGAGGGTAATATGTACTGGGATGTTCAATATTTTCATGATTTAATTTCATTCTTTCGTGGCCAACATAGCTTCCTTATTGCAACCTTTAGTGAATATTATCGCTAAACCCCTTCACATTTTTTGGCACAGGAAGAACTGAATGTAAGCAAGTTTTTTTTTTTTGTGAGTAGGTCGTAAAAAATAAAAGTAAACAAAGGTCAAGTCCAAAAAAGGAAGAAACAGAGTAAAGGACAAGTCTAACTTACGAAAAACAGAACAATATTCTTGTTAAGGTCAAGAGAAATAAAGCAAAGGTCAAGTCCATTTAAGAAATCGAGCTAAAGTCACTTCAACAAAATTTAATGCAGACGTTAACAAAGGAAAGGCCAAGTCCAAGTCAGAGATGAATAGTGTGAATGTCAAGTCCCATTCTGATAGAAATAGAATTTAGTACAAGTCCCACTCGGAAAGGAATAGAGGTAAGGTG
Organism: Macrobrachium nipponense; assembly: GCF_015104395.2. NCBI lineage: Eukaryota > Metazoa > Arthropoda > Malacostraca > Decapoda > Palaemonidae > Macrobrachium > Macrobrachium nipponense. Next base: position 22,203,650 of record NC_061089.1, read on the forward strand.
AAGTTCAAGTCATAGAGGAATAGAAAAGATGAAGTCTAAGTCATAGAAGAATAGAATAAGATGAAGTCCAAGTCAGAAGAAGATAGAATAATATTAAGTCCAAGTCATAGAAGAATAGAATAAGATGAAGTCCAAGTCATTGAAAAATAAAATAAGATGAAGTCCAAGTAAGAAGAGAATATGAAAAAGTCCACCCGTTTCAAGAGGAATAGAGCATACTCAGCTGAGAGGAACAGAGATAAGGTCAAGTTCTCTTCATAAACCAACCAACCAAAAAGTCAGTCCAAATCTATGCGGATCGACTGAAGTTCAAGTCTGACCCAAAAATGGACAGAACTAAGTCAAGTCTGACTCAGAAAGAATAGAAGTAAAGTCAAGTCCAAACCAGGAAATACTGGAGCAAAGATAAAGTCCAACTTAAAATGCTGGAGCGTCCTGAAGACGCTGAAACCCGTCAGATATTCACTAAGAGTCTTTAGAAAGACTACAAATACCCACACCTCGACTTCAGGGCAGACTGCAGTTGGAAGACTTTCAGGAGGTGTGATGTTTCCAAATGAGAATGCTGTTCACGGTGGAGGATTCTTATTTGAGCAGGACTTCCTGGTCTGAATTTTCAACCGGTTTTGAGGAGGTGACGCAATGATCCAGAACGGCGCAGTTGTGACCAGAATTATTATCGTGGAGGAAGTTGCGCGGTTTCAAAGTTGTGCAGAAATCGTTAAAGTCGGACGAGGATAGACTATGTGGGCGAGTTCCCTCCCTAGAATTCAGTATGCCTCTGTGGACAACCAGTGAATTATGAAACTAAGAAGGAAGGGTTCCCTGAAATTCAGTATGCCACTGTTGATACAACCAGTGAATTATGAAACTAAGAGCGAGTGTTCTCTAAAATTCAGTAAGTCACTTTTGAAATAAACAGTGGATATGAGACTGAGAGAGAGTATTCCCTAAAATTCAGTATGCCACCGTTGACACAAACAGTGTATTATGTGCCTAGGTTTAGTCAACAGCTGTGAGTAGCACTTGGGCTGGAGAAAGAGAGAAGAAGAGACAGAAACTAGAGTGTTAAATACTCCGTCAATTATATGCCATAAAAAAGGTAGGGCCTCGACGAGGGAATCCTCACCTGATGAAACCATTCATAATATAGTCTCTCTCTCTCTCTCTCTCTCTCTCTCTCTCTCTCTGATATAAATAGTAAAGCCTTCGTATACACTCGTGCGCGCAAACGTGCATCTGCCCATTTACAGGTAATTTTAGACATTTGTACAAATATTACAACTGAGGAGGTGAGGAAAAATATTCACATGTTACTTGGTCAAAACTATAAATATATTCAAAATATCTTGCTTTTTCATGTTCTAACCTAAATTATACACCTTGTTTTATTTTAATCGTTTTAATTGCTATTTTTTTAATAACAGATATCAAATTCCTATATGTTTGTATGATGTGATTTATGTTTCTAAAATGTATTCTTTTTTGTTCCAAAATGTTTTCGTTTTTGAAAAAAAAGCAGGTTTTACTTTCGGATGACTAGACACGAAAGGAATCGTGAATTGCTAAATAGAGCGACATGTGAAGTTAAAAATTCCTGTTGAATTGTTACTGACAAAGTTTTCTAAACCCAAATAAAAGACGAACTTACTGACAAATATAGGCTTGGTTCCTAAATAGACAGCGACCAAATGTATTCGAAAATCCCCGTTATTTTTTCTTTATTATTCACATTGTGAACCAATTGAAGGTCTAAAATAGATTCATACAGCTGTTTTTTTCTATAATGATTTAGTCTCATCCATTTTTACTTTCGTTGCACAGGTTCTTGCGAGAGATGGCGTTGTCAACATCGTGGTGGCTACAACTAAAGTATTTTTACAACGGGTCTTGAAGGTAAGTTGTCAAACTCTCTCTTTCTCTGTGATCTACAGCGTTTTGTAGACTACAATCATTATACCTCAATGTAGCCATCAAGGAAAAAATTGAACTTTACGATGACTAGCGACATGCGCAACTCATTTAAAGGTCGGGCCAAGGTCCTTTAAACAATAGTTAAAGGGCCTTGGGTCGAGCGTAACAGTCGAACCAAACCCCAAAAAAGCCGAGATCAACGTCGATGATTCGAAGTAATGAAGACTCTTTACGTCGACGGTCGTTTTTGAAGTCCGTTAAGACTAGCAGCATCCGACATTTGTCGCAGCTTCGCCCGTTACAATGCCGGACATATTTTGGCTGCCGTAGGCATTCTCCGTCACTTCCTGGTTTGACGCGGGTCATGGCACTTCTTGGTATACTCGGTACCTTCTGACGAGTCCGTCTGTCGTTGGCCCATTTCCAGATCTGTTAAGTCAAAGGAGAGAGAATGCTTTTGTTTCATTTGATGTCAGTGGGATTTGTTTATGATCTTTGTAGTGTGGTGTCCTTTATCCAGCTGGTAGATTTACCGGTTAGTTTCTCGGCTCGACCAACGCGGAACCAGAGGAATTTATTTCTCTGGCGATAGAAATTAATTTCTCGATGTAATGTGGTTCGGATCCCACAATAAGCGTTAGGTCCCGTTGCTAGGTAACCAATAGGTTCCTAGCTTCGTAAAAATATCTAATCCTTCGGGCCAGCCCTAGGAGAGCTGTTAATCAGCTCAGTGGTCTGGTAAAACTAAGATATCCTTAAGTTTTAACCGGTTAGTTTATCCGAATTGAATGTCTTTTTACGTATTTTTCAAGTAGCCACTGTATTAAAAATACTTTGCACGTTATTAATTTACTGTTTCATCTATCTAGCGTTACATCACCTACGACAGATCACACTGCCGATGTTGCATTACCTTCCGAACTCTTCGCCATCAACTCCACTCTGTTATGATGGCTTTCCAGTTAATTAATTCATTGATTGATTGGTTTATCGAACTCGTGACACAAAACGAAGGACCCCTTCAACTTTTTTTTTATTTCAGTTATAGGTATCTCTTGATTATGCTGCTTGTTTTTATTTTTTTTACTAAGGGTCGTAGATTACCACCATAATTTTTTTCCTCTATTATTGCTATATTCGCAGCAGCACTTAGCTAATTGCGTAAAATTCTCAAGTTGCCTGGAGGCGTTTCTCAGAGCGTACATGGATAATAGCTGTTTCTGCTTAATGCATGCCAAGACTAAGCTGAATTTATAGGTGTATTTTGCTCCTGCTAGCCGTTTTTTTTTTATGCCTTACTAACGCTGTTTATTTTTCTTATCTCTTGTTTTCTTCTTCTCTGCCTGCCTGTTTTGTCCTTTCTTGCACACACACCAATATATATATATATATATATATATATATATATATATATATACTATATATATATTATATATATATGTGTGTGTGTTGTGTGTGTGTGTGTGTGTGTGTGTTTGTGTGTGTGTGTAATTGTTGTAAAAAGACAAAGTATATGTACGTTGTTTTATGTACCCAACAGATATATATATATATATATATATATATATATATATATATATATATATATATATATATATATATACATATATACATATATATATATCATATATATATATATATATATATATATATATATATATATATATATATATATATAACCAACGTCCATGTATTTTGTCTATTACAGCAATTGCAAGTGATAATAATCGGCATGAGACGAAAAATATTTAGAATGTTAAACTTTTTCGAAATCCTCATTACATCTCTAGATGTCATTAATGAAATATTTACTTCTAAAACCAAAAAGCAACGGCCAGTCTACAATTAGAGAGCGAAAACTATAGGAAAAGTAAAAATGCCAAGTTCGACCAGTCGAATCAGACACGAAAACACGAATTTAGAGGCATAGTTAGATAAACAAGGGGAAAGAATTCTTAGGTTCTGAAAAGGGAAAAAAAACGAAAACTTCTCTGTTGGGAATTAACTTTACGAGTGAGTTTATAGCTCCTTCCTTGCGCCAGTTGCCGCTGCAAAACTTTGTCTTAACTCCGCCCTCCTTGGGACGCTGTTTTAAATCCATCGTCCTTGGGACGATGTTTTAACTACGCCATCCTTGGGACGCTGTTTTAAATCCACCGTCGCCGTCCTTGGGACACCGTTTTAACTCCGCCATCCTTGGGACTCCGTTTTAACTCCTACGTCCTTGGGACGCCGTTTTAACTCCGCCGTCATTAGGATGCCGTTTTAACTCCACCATCCTTGGGACACCATTTTAACTCCACCGTCCTTGGGACGCTGTTTTAACTCTGCCATCCTTAGGACGCCGATTTAACTCCGCTGTCCTTGGAATGCTGTTTCAACTCCGCCGTCCTTGGGATGCTGTTTTAACTCCGCCGTCCTTGGGATGCCGTTTTAACTGCTCCGTCTTGGGATGCCGTTTTAACTCCGCCGTCCTTGGGACGCCATTTTAACTTCACCGTCCATGGGACGCCGTTTTAACTCCGCCGTCCTTGGGATGCCGTTTTAACTGCTCCGTCTTGGGACGCCGTTTTAACTCCGCCGTCCTTGGGACGCCATTTTAACTTCCCCGTCCATGGGACGCCGTTTTAACTCCGCCGTCCTTGGGATGCCGTTTTAACTGCTCCGTCTTGGGACGCCGTTTTAACTCCGCCGTCCTTGGGACGCCATTTTAACTTCACCGTCCATGGGACGCTGTTTTAACTCCACCGTCCTCGGGACGCTGTTTTAACTCCGTCATCCTTGGGAAGCCATTTTAACTCCACCGTCCTTGGGACACTGTTTTAACTCTGCCGTCCTTTAACTCCCCCGTCCTTGGGACGCTGTTTTAACTCCGCCATCCTTGGGACGCCATTTTAACTCTACGGTCCTTGGGACGCCGTTTTAACCCTGTGTTCCATTAACTCCAACGTCCTTGGGACGCTGTTTTAACTCCACCGTCCTTGGGACAATGCTTTAACTTTGCTGTACTTGGGAAGCTGTTTTAACTACACCGTCGCCGTCCTTGGGATGCCGTTTTAACTCCGCTGTCCTTGGGACACCATTTTAACTCCGCCGTTTTTGGGTCACCGTTTTAACTCCGCCATGCTTGGGACGCCGTTTTAACTTCACCGTCCTTGGGACACCGTTTTAACTCCGCCATCCTTGGGATGCCGTTTTAACTCCGCCGTCCTTAGGACACCGCTTTAACTCCCCCATCCTTGGGACGCTGTTTTATCTCTTCCATCCTTGGGACGCTGTTTTAACTCTGCCGTCCTCAGGACGCTGATTTAACTCCGCTGTCCTTGGAACGCTGTTTCAACTCCGCCGTCCTTAGGACGCTGTTTTAACTCTGCCGTCCTTGGGACGCCGTTTTAACTCTGCCGTCCTTGGGACGCCGTTTTAACTCTGCCGTCCTTAGGACGCTGTTTTAACTCCGCCGTCCTTTTGACGCCGTTTTAACTGCACCGTCCTTGGGATGCTGTTTTAACTCCGCCGTCCTTGGGACTCTGTTTTAACTCCGCCGTCCTTGGGGACGCTGCTTTTCTAACCTGCCCCGATCCCTTGGGATTGCTTGTTTTGTTTTTAACTCTGCCGTCCCGTCCTTGGGGACCGCCGTTTTAACCTCTGCCGTCCTTGGGACGCTGTTTTTTAACTTCTGCCGTCCTTGTGACGCCGTTTTAACTCCCGCTTGTTCCTTCGGGATGCCGTTTTAACTGCCAAACCTGTCCTTGGGACGCTGGTTTTAACTCCGCCGTTCCTTAGGGACGCTGTTTTAATAACTCCGCCTGTCCTTGGCCTTGGGACGCTGTTGGTAACTTCCGCCAGCTCCGCTTGGGACGCCCGTTTTTAACTTCTGCCGTTCCTTGGGACGCCGTTTTAACTCTGCCGTCCTTGGGACGCTGTTTTAACTCCGCCGTCCTTGTGACGCCGTTTTAACTGCACCGTCCTTGGGACGCTGTTTTAACTCCGCCGTCCTTGGGACGCTGTTTTAACTGCCCCGTCCTTGGGATGCTGTTTTAACTCTGCCGTCCTTGGGACGCCGTTTTAACTCTGCCGTCCTTGGGACGCTGTTTTAACTCTGCCGTCCTTGTGACGCCGTTTTAACTCCGCTGTCCTTGGGATGCCGTTTTAACTGCACCGTCCTTGGGACGCTGTTTAAACTGCACCGTCCTTGGGACGCTGTTTTAACTCCGCCGTCCTTGGGACGCTGTTTTAACTCCGCCGTCCTTGGGACGCTGTTGTAACTCCGCCGTCCTTGGGACGCCGTTTAACTCCGCCGTCCTTAGGACGCTATTTTAACTCCACCATCCTTGGGACGCTGTTTTAACTCCACTGTCCCTAGGATGCTGTTTTAACTCTGCCATCCTTGGGACGCTGTTTTAACTCCGCCGTCCTTGGGACGCCGTTTTAACTCCACCGTCCTTTAACTCCCCCGTCCTTGGGACGCTGTTTTAACTTCCCGTCCTTTGCACGCTATTTTAACTCCGCCATCCTTGGGATGCCGTTTTAACTCCGCCGTCCTTGGGACGCCGTTTTAACTCCACCGTTCTTTAACTCCACTGTCCTTGGGACGCTGTTTTAACTCCGCCGTCCTTGGGACGCTGTTTTAAACTCCGCCATCCTTGGGACGCTGTTTAAACTTCTCCGTCCTTGGGACGCTGTATGTATGTATGTATATATGTATATAGATATATACATGTTCAGAGATAACTGTAATTCGGAACGAACATTCACAAGAAATATAATATTAACCGAATTGTAGAAAAAAAAAAATCCTGGTAAAGAATAAACCTACAACATATCTGATGGACACACAATGGGCCAAATTGAGGCCTGAAAGCCAACCGATTGAGTAAATGGAAATGATTAGGTTACAGACTTCCTGCCCGTGATTTCATTCCTGTATCAGCATTGTGAAAGTTTAGTGTAGTTAAATTGTTATTTTTCTTTTTTATACATTTTAACAAATTCCTTCTTACGCAAGTGAACTGTTTTGTAATCGTTGTTGTATGATGATTATCAACTAGTAATTTTACTGTTTTGCCATGGCAAATATAACAAACAATGATTCAGTGTTAAATGCGATGATAATTTTAGCGTAAAATTTCTTAAGTTTGTCATCGGAGTCACGTCATTTCAGGCAACGCGATTCCTAAACAAAATTCATTTGTTAATAGTTGTTAATATAACTGAACGGTACAAGTTTCTTATTTTCAATTAATAATCTTAATATTTACGTAATATACTTCTCAGCAAAATAGAAAGAGAGAGAGAGAGAGAGAGAGAGAGAGAGAGAGAGAGAGAGAGAGAGAGAGAGAGAATTTACCTGTTGACTGAATAGTATTTGTTCCAGTTACGGAATGCAATGTTGTCATAAGTTTGGCAGGTGGAATATTACACCCCTTATTGAGGTCGTTGAGATGACAGGCGATGGCACTGCATACTGGCTCATCCAGAAGGATATACGGGAACACAACTTTTCTTAATTACGTTTAATGGTTAATTTGTGTTAAGTTACAGCCAGTTAGTTTCGTAACTTCGAGAATGTGAGAGCAAATGATGTTACATAAGCAATCTTCGACTGGGTTACGGTACAGAATAGGTTAGGTTAAGAGAGCATCTGAAGCCAGTTCTAGGACTGGTGGAATCGAAGAGGAGGGATGTCTGGCCTGTATGGGAGTGTTTTAGTAGATTTGGAACCAAGCCCTCTTCCATTCTGTAGATGCATTTAGTTTTTTAGGTTTCATTCCACTGTTGGATGTTACTTGGTTTCTCAATCTTCAGTCTAGCACGGTAGGGAAGATCAGTCAATCTATTTTTTTAGTGAACATAAGTTGTACACCCTCTTGTCGAACTGTATGGCCATAGTTGGATGCCGAGTTCATACTGGTGATAAATAGTATGTAATTTGTCTAATCAGTGTTACCAATAGAGAGAGCATGATGATAACATCTCTTAAAAATGTTCCCAGTCCCATGCCAATTGGTATCGTTTGCAATGATGCTGTCAATGTGGGTAGACCATTCTAGGCCATCGCGATAGATATGTAATCTTTCACTTGGTGATTTAATATTACGCTATTTCCATTTGGAGAACGATTACGACCGACGTTAGGCGATTTTTTTTACCCAACTGCATGTGTTCAAATTTATCCAGATTAACCGCTAGAGAGCAATATCATTTTGAAACTATTCAGAGATTTCTCGTGAGTCTGATATGGCTGAGGCACGAAAATCCTCTGACAGATAAAGATGTAAGTGAATTTTGAAGATTTTTGTCAATATCACTAATCAAGATAATGACGAGAATGGGGTCAAGAACTCCTCCTTATGGGACACCTGTTATGCCTGGAGCTCATTCAGATATCCAGGGTCCTACAGGTCCTCCTTTCTTTGAACTTACTGTATAGTATGAACAGATCAACAAAACTAAGGAGGAATCAAGATAAACAATGTCGATTTCTCTCCTTGATCCAAGGAATCTAATTGTCGACTATGGTTGATTAGCTGTGATTCTGTAGATCTCCTTTAATATAAAGTCTTGCTAGTGTGTCGGGAAAAGATCATAGTTGGTCAGATCTTCGACGATTGTTATCCTTACGATTTTCTCAAAGATCTTATTAATGTAAATGTTTGTGAAAAGCGTTCTTTATGATTTAGGGAAGTATCTTACGCTGTTAAGTTCTAGTACTACATGAAGTTCTTTCAATATCATTTGTTATTGTTTCTTTGCTTTAGAGATTGATGGGGTTTCAGAGAGAGAGAGAGAGAGAGAGAGAGAAGCAGTCTACCAAAGCTACAAAATAGAGCGAAATGGATCCCTAGCAGTGAGTGACGGGAGAGGTGCTATCAAGCAGCAGTACGGAGTCTTAATTGCATCTTTCCTTTAACAGCAGAGCCTGTACGGAGGGTATCAGCCTCTCCCCTTGTCCCCACCCCCCTTCTGCCCTTCCCCCCTCCGTGCGTGCATTAAGCTCATCAAATGCAACCGCTTACCGTGTTATTAATGGCCCGCCCCATTTTGTGTCCCGCTGACTGTACTCTCTCATTTCTCCTGCTCTCGCTGTCACAGATGCAAACGGAGAGTGCGAGAGAAGAGAAGAGCAAGAAAAGGAGAGTGAGAAGAGAGAGGAGGAAGAAAACGGAGAGTGAGAAGAGGTAGGAGAGAGGAGGAAGAAAAAGGAGAGTGAGAGAAGATGGTAGGAAGAAATGATAGAAGAGAGGGGGAAGAAAAAGAGAGGAAGAAAAAGGAGAATGAGAGAAGTGAGGAGAAAGAGGCAGAGAAGAAGGATGGAGATAAGAACAAAATGAGAAAATGCAAAGCAGCAAGATGATAGGATCTGTTACACTGTTTATCGCTTATTGGATTACCATATTTATGTTTTTTTCTTTCCTAACATTTCTATTCTTGTTTGGGATCGTATGCCAATTAATCACAATATCATCTCGCGTATGTCTAACTATACGTTGTATCCTGGTAGTTGCTGCGCCAGATAGTCCAAACTCACTCAATTTTTGTTTGTTTTCTGAAGAACTTTTGGTCTTTACGATTAAACGCTGCACTGAACTTGTCATTCTTGGTTAGTTTACTTTCGTATTTATTACGTTTTTCTGTGACACCTTTCTTGGAGTAATGTTACTTATCAGATCTTATCAGTTTCACTTTTTACGTTCTAATATCTCTTTGTCGTTAGATCCTCTGTATTACGCATTATGTTTATGTGGTAGTTTTCATTTTGTTACTTCATTGATATTAATGGTATCTTCGAGTATTTTTTTTATTCTAGTTGCATCATGCTTTTTTTTATATTGACAACTTTCTTATACAGAAATAAATGTCAGTTTTATTCCTACTAACATTTTCATATATTTTTCTTCTAGTAATTTTCAGATCACAAGCTTGTGAAGGGATCATATGGAATAAGAATTCCTTATTAACAAAAGGTTGAATTTTCCAGTCATTTTTATATTTTATATACATAATTTTATGAATATGAATTATGAAAGCAGAGTAATTTTTCGATCTTAACTATCTATAGCCAAGCCCATATATCTCGAGGTCCAAAGAAAATATATCTTGCCTAGGTAACCAGAGCCGCTGCAACGCCTCATTTCATAAACAAACCAATAAATCACTCCTGCCGGAGGAATTCTTACGTCCTCCCTTTTTAATCTGGAGAAAATTGGACCCATTCCCCGCCTGGTGATAAAAGGGGGAACTCCATTTATAATACTCTCTTCGGCCGTCCTTTGATCCCATGTCGAGATCCTAAGCCCCGTTGTTCGCTGTCCTGGGCGACGACTGTAGTGGAGTGGATCAGATTATGCGGTAGCTCGTTTTATTCACCTCACAGCTGCTGCTGTGCTGCTGCTGTTAGGTCCTCTCTCTCTCTCTCTCTCTCTCTCTCTCTCTCTCTCTCTCTCTCTCTCTCTCTCTGTTTTTGTTTACTTTTGGGTGCATTTTTTCCTTCCCCTTTTTTCTTTTGTTGTTGTGACAGCTCTGATTTTGGCCTTGGGTGTTAATGCTGGGACCAGGCTTGGCTTATGCAGGATGTGGTAAGTGGTGTCGAAATTCAATTTTTGAGAGAGAGAGGGGGGTGATGGGGGACTTTTAATTACAGTACATACTGTTAAACACCAGTTCATCTTAATCTGTCTTAATAGTAAGAATTAATTATTTTCTGTCATAGAATGGCATTTGAAGGTTTGAAAGAACATAATCATATCATTCTTTCTTAACATCTGCTTATTACTGTTTACTTTAGTTAACAATGTTAAATTAAACTTATGACTATAAAGAATTGTGCTGAAATCATTCCGATTGCTGAAAATTTAATAAGTTAGTCTAATGTGATAAGAATAATTTATGAAAAGAATTGGATTTGGGAATTCATTGTAGATTCTATCAAACAAAAAACAATATAGTCTTTCAATCCAACTACTGAGTTTTTTTTTACAGTAGTTCAATAGCTAAAAAAAAAAGATGAAGCAGTCGGCTTTCTCACTCATTATTAACAAGACACTGAGATAAACCCTGAGGAATGGGAGAAAAAGCCAACGATGGAAGATGGAGATATCGCAAGGGAATTTCCTCAAAGAACGATCTCTCCTCCTCATATCTCACCCTTAAACCTCCTCCCACCCTCTCCCTCTCCCTCCCTCCCTCCCTTGAACTCTCCACCTCTCCAGAGGTTCAAGCTAGTGATCTGGTCTCAAGTGGGAGAATTGTAATCATAAGAAAGGACCCCTCGGCGCCACAAGATAGGACTCCCTTAATTGGAAAGGATGGCACTGACAAAGGCACCCCCTGAAGAAGGGATTGGCACCCGTGATAGTTTTTTTATTCTCTCTCGTCTCTCTCTCTCTCTCTATATATATATATATATATATATATATATATATATAATATATATATATAATTTGTATGCACGCTTGGGGCCACGCTTGCGCAAATGCACGTATAGTACCCACCTACCATCCACGCATATACACATTCTCTTACGCGCACTGTCGAAGAAAAGCAAATGGCAATGTCTTTCAAATGGTCATTTGGTTAGTCTTTCCAGATTAGCATTTGTTGTCTGTCTGTGTGTTTTGTCGGTCTGTCTCTCGCATCTTTGAAGTCTTGAAGTTCTGGGTATCTTTTGTCCAAAGAAGCAAAGAGGTACATCAAGCAAAATGCAAAATATGTGGCTTAACAAACATGGCTTCGGTTAGTACCTTCATAGACCAATGTTCAAACCGTCCATCTATTGATTTACACTTTTATGTTTATATCATATAAAGATTATTACATTAGGAACCCATTGCATTATCAACTTTCGACAAGAACAAACTCCATAGTTTTATTAATACTTATAAAGGATTTGCATCATCGGCACTGAATCTATCTATCTATATATCTCAGTGAGTTTAATTGTTGCAGTTTCAGCCATTACTGTTTCCCAAAGAACGTGCCTGTTTTATAGCATTTATTCAATGTGGTATTTCTGTCCTCTGTAACCCAACCGAATAATACATAAAAAATATTGGTGTTCTGTATTTTACATTGGATTTGGTAAGAAAAGTAATATTGAAGTGAATACTTTAAAAGAGTTGTGTAAATAACGCAAACCTTTGAAAAATTAGGAGACTTGACAATATAGTTTTGTTTATATTAGACGCAGCTCCATAAAAGTTCACTAAATTATAAGAGAGAGAGAGAGAGAGAGAGAGAGAGAGAGAGAGAGAGAGAGATTTCGTCATGTCCTCATTTCAAGTAAAATGCCATAATTCAATTGTTCAATATTTTCGTATTATCGGTTTTCTTTGAGAGAGAGAGAGAGAGGAGAGAGAGAGAGAGAGAGAGAGAGAGAGAGAGAGGCGTGTAAGTGCTCAGTGAAATGCCACAATTCGATGGCCTAATGCATTTGAATTATGGGTTTTCTTCGGTAAATTGTGTAAGTGGAAGCGAGAGAGAGAGAGAGAGAGAGAGAGAGAGAGAGAGAGAGAGAGAGATTCCACAGCACCCACAAACATCTTACGATAGCCTTGAAAGAAAAGCAATTTGTGACAACTTTTCGCTCGTAATACGAGATATTGTTAACTGTTTCTAAGTAAATATTTATGGAAATTATTGCCATTGGCGCATCAGCATACACACATGTATCCATAAACACGTTAACAAACACACGCACCCACACACGCACGTACACAAAGTAGCCGTCTCATCAACATAAACATGCTCTGTGCATACATACGAGGCAGTTTAGTACTAGAGTAAATAACAAATAAGCTTTCTGTTTGTTTGTTCTGCCCTAGACCGGGTCGTTAACCTAAGACTCTGGTGTCCTACATTAATGTCTTTACATTGTTTCGTTGCTTTGAGATCTTCGTTCACATGCCAGAAAAATCTCACAGGACAACAGAAATAAACAAATGGAAAAATGTAGCGGTTTAATTTCATCTTTGGTACTTTACCATGATTCACCGTAGGCAGTTAAAGTCGGTTTTATAGCTTAAAATAACTTTTAGAATTTACTAGCTTAAATAAGCGTTTCGAATATTTTAGTTTAAAATAACGTTTTGAATGTTTTGGCTTAATTTAGATAACGTTTTGTAATTTTTTAGCTTGAAATAAAGTGTGCAATTTCTTAGCTGAAAGTACTGATTAGAATTCTTTAGCTTAAAATTAAAACAAAAATAAAAATGAAGACAATAACACATTCTATCAATAGCAGATTTAAAAAACAACCAGGAATAACAGACATAACACGATTAATCAACATTTAATACAATAATAACAGCATTGACGTCAAAGATAACAAAATAAAAGTAAGGCATTTCTTACTGACGGCTCATTATCATAAGAGAGAACATTGTTTGTATTGTTCACATTAATGATTTTATATTATATATATATATATATATATATATATATATATATATATATATACGTATGTATTTATGTGTGTGTTTGTGTGTGCGTGTAAGTGTGCCTGTCTTTCATTAGATATGAGCAAATTTTGCCACTGATGCTACAGTGAAATTGAAGACTAGCCCACAAATCAGGGACCCCTTGAAAAACTTAAGGATTTATTGATTCTTACAATTTTCAGTCCTGCCCTCCAAAATTCTCTCTCTCTCTCTCTCTCTCTCTCTCTCTCTCTCTCTCTCTCTCTCTCTCTCTCTCTCCTCTCTCTCTCTATCAAATTATTTAAGTGACCTTTTATACAGCAGCGTACAATAAATAAAACTATATTGTTCAGTCTACTTCGAAAATACTGACCATTCGAAAGTTGTTTAAATGTCACAAACGTTTGCTGTGGCTCAGTCAACAAAGTGTTGTGTAAGCTTTATCTAACGGTGGATTTGTATTTAGTTGAGTCTCCCTACATTTAATAAACATATTTCATTAAAATATGACCTTCACATAGACAATAATTGTATCAGATTGAGTTCTATAGCCACTCAATCATTTTTTTATCATTTGTAAGAATATGATTTTAGGAAAATCAATCCTGCGCAGATATTAGAATAAGGTCATTGAATATATGATATTTTTGTTGCACTTTTAGCGAGCAAATATTCCTAATAAATAAAACCTATCAATACATTAACCAGAACGAGTTGGGTAGGCGATTACATATTCCCCAATAAGCTTTTTCATCTCACTACCTTAGCCAGATGGAACTGATCCCTTTAACGAGAAGCGATTATATAAATTTTGGACTTGCAAATGGCCGGATGTTCTCCTCGAGGGAGAGCCAGGTGGCCACTGCAGCATCCTTGAGGATATCATTACCTTGAATCCTTCGGCAAAAATTGTTCAAGGTTGTCCTCAAGGACGGCTGATCGTATAAGCATAAGCATGCATACATTAGGCACGTACGCATATTTTATGGGAAGCAGATGTGCAGTGGGTAACAAGTATTCATTAATGCTCTTGGTATTGACAGGTGCACACACAAATGTTGGACTCTATCTCTTTATGTATGTATGTATATGTATATGTTATGATATATATATATATATATATATATATATATATATATATATATACACCTGTGCGTTTGTGTCTATATATATATATATATATATATATATATATATATATATATGCATATATGTATGTATATATTTCTGTATATATAAATAGTATGTATATATGCACGCGCGTGTTGATGTATATGCGTGTTTTTATACGTATCTGGTTTGGCAAGTCATTTTTTTCGTAATCATACATCAAAAGAGGTTGTCATAATCAATGTCATTATCGAACCAAGATCAGTGACAAAGAAGGTAACTGAGGAAAACAAAGCGGACCTCTTGTGTCTTGCTCAGAGAAACTACTTCGCAACAAAGAAATATCAAGAGAAGTGGTGAGGGTGTAGCCATTGCTCAAATGAATCGATTTTAAAAGCCATCCTGTTTAGGAAGGAAACACCCAAAATATGAGAGTAATAATACCTCCCGGATGAATTGTTCAGGTCTACATAAAGTTTTATTAATTTTAGGACGAAGAAAATCATTTTGACATTTAAACAAAACATGAAAAACCAATATTTTTTGTTAGGTAGATAGAGCAAAATCAGCAACATGCTAGTTTGCGAAAAACTCGTAATAGAGTTGATACCGAAAATGGGATTATATATGGTCAATTCATTTTTAATTTTAAAGAATTTAAATCTAGGATAAGAGAGGGAGTCATGTTAGCATCTGGGTTTGGAGGTATTGAAAATGACTAGTAGATTTTTTACATACCATCCAGATATTTTCACAGCATCCGACTTATTGATAAAGAAACAGCAATAATTCAAGAGTAAGTGCATATATCACAAGAGAAAGGAGAGATGGTCGGAGAAATGGAGAAGACGACGGCTGGGAGGCGAAGCGAAATAGGGTTGTGAAAGTTGAATTATCTGCAAAGGGTAGACCAGAGGAAATAGTAAAGAAAGGATAACATTTTAGAGCAAAAGCCTCAAGGACTCCTCATGTGAAATGGCAGGGAACAGATGTTGCGCCGTCGAGAAGAAAAGTTTAAGATGATTACCCAAAAAGCCTGAAATAATTATAAAGAGAGGAGAGAAGCCATAATCAGCAAGTTGGCTGACAGTCTGAAGTCAATCCATGTCATGCGCCTTGGAGGTATATAAAAAAAATAGTGATAGAAATTTCTGCCCAGTCACGTAGGGATAATGGTGATTGAACTAGACTAGATAGGAAAGAGGTTGTGTTACCTCCTAATAACCATACTGACGGGTTTAAAA
>NC_061089.1:22224331-22236831 GCF_015104395.2 Macrobrachium nipponense
TCCAATCAGCCAACAGAGACGCTATAAGTTCATATCGATTCTGACCTTACAAATCACCCTCGATCTGGATGCTTTCGTAATTAGAATCGATATGGAACCCGTCTACCATGTTGGCCAATTCGAGCGTTTGACAGCACGTAGCCTTTTGTTTATGAATAATTATCACATCGAACCGTGATCCATTTATATATCAATTCAAGCTACAAATGTCCTTTAATATCTAAATTCACTTTACCTCCCAAATGATATATTTTCATATATGTACCGAAGGGGAATTTTTTAATTAATTGATAATAATTTCGTCCCCCCCTCCATGGGATGATCGAACCGGGGACCGTCACGTGACGAGCCAACGATCGAGAACCTCATCACCCTGACGCTAATCCATCACCAGCCAACGAGACTCTATAAGTCACATCGATTCTGACCTCCACAAATCACTTACCTCCCATCTGGATGCTGGGATCGTAACTTAGAATCGATATGGAACACATAACTACATGTTGGCCTTATCGAGCGAATTGAACAGCACGTAGCCTTTGTTATGATAATTATCACATCGAACCGTGATCCATTTATATATCAATTCAAGCTACAAATGTCCTTTAATATCTAAATTCACTTTACCTCCCAAATGATATATTTTCATATATGTACCGAAGGGGAATTTTTTAATTGATAATAATTTCGTCCCCCCATGGGATCGAACCACCGTCCAAGTGGACGGGGACGAAATCAGAACAGTCAGTGACGCTATCCAATCAGCCAACAGAGACGCTATAAGTTCATATCGATTCTGACCTTACAAATCACCCTCGATCTGGATGCTTTCGTAATTAGAATCGATATGGAACCCCGTCTACCATGTTGCCATTCGAGCGTTTGACAGCACGTAGCCTTTTGTTATGAATAATTATCACATCGAACGTGACCTCCTTTATATATCAATTCAAGCTACAAATGTCCTTTAATATCTAAATTCACTTACCTCCCAAATGATATATTTCATATATGTACCGAAGGGGAATTTTTTAATTGATAATAATTTCGTCCCCCCATGGATCGAAACCACCGTCCAAGTGGACGGGGACGAAATCAGAACAGTCAGTGACGCTATCCAATCAGCCAACAGAGACGCTATAAGTTCATATCGATTCTGACCTTACAAATCCACCCTCGATCTGGATGCTTTCGTAATTAGAATCGAATTGGCCAACATGGTAGACGGGGTTCCATATCGATTTCTAATTACGAAAAACATCCAGATCGAGGGTGATTTGTAAGGTCAGAATCGATATGAACTATAGCGTCTCTGTGGCTGATTGGATAGCGTCACTGACTGTTCTGATTTCGTCCCCGTCCACTTGGACGGTGGTTCGATCCCATGGGGGGACGAAATTATTATCAATTAAAAAATTCCCCTTCGGTACATATATGAAAATATATCATTTGGGAGGTAAAGTGAATTTAGATATTAAAGGGACATTTGTAGCTTGAATTGATATATAAATGGATCACGGTTCGATGTGATAATTATTCATAAAAAACAAAAAGGCTACGTGCTGTCAAACGCTCGAATTGGCCAACATGGTAGACGGGGTTCCATATCGATTCTAATTACGAAAGCATCCAGATCGAGGGTGATTTGTAAGGTCAGAATCGATATGAACTTATAGCGTCTCTGTTGGCTGATTGGATAGCGTCACTGACTGTTTCTGATTTCGTCCCCGTCCACTTGGACGGTGGTTCGATCCCACCATGGGGGGACGAAATTATTTATCAATTAAAAAATTCCCCTTCGGAGTACATATATGAAATAATATCATTTGGGAGGCCCTAAAGTGAATTTAGATATTAAAGGAACATTTGTAGCTCGAATTGATATAAATAAATGGATCACGGTTCGATGTGATAATTATTCATAACAAAAGGCTACGTGCTGGTCAAACGCTCGAATTGGCCAACATGGTAGACGGGGATTCCATATCGATTTCTAATTACGAAAAGCATCCAGATCGAGGGTGATTTGTAAGGTCAGAATCGATATGAACTTATAGCGTCTCTGTTGGCTGATTGGATAGCGTCATGACTGTTCTGATTTCGTCCCCGTCCACTTGGACGGTGGTTCGATCCCATGGGGGACGAAATTATTATCAATTAAAAAAACATTCCCCTTCGGTAACATATATGAAAATATATCATTTGGGAGGTAAAAGTTGAATTTAGATATTAAAGACATTTGTAGCTTGAATTGATATATAAAATGGATCACGGTTTCGATGTGATAATTATTCATAACAAAAGGCTAACGTGCTGTCAAACGCTCGAATTGGCCAACATGGTAGACGGGGTTCCATATCGATTCTAATTACGAAAGCATCCAGATCGAGGGTGATTTGTAAGGTCAGAATCGATATGAACTTATAGCGTCTCTGTTGGCTGATTAGATAGCGTCACTGACTGTTCTGATTTCGTCCCCGTCCACTTGGACGGTGGTTCTTCGATCCCATGGGGGGACGAAATATTATCAATTAAAAAATTCCCCTTCGGTACATATATGAAAATATATCATTTGGGAGGTAAAGTGAATGTAGATATTAAAGGACATTTGTAGCTCGAATTGATATATAAATGGATCACGGTTCGATGTGATAATTATTCATAACAAAAGGCTACGTGCTGTCAAACGCTCGAATTGGCCAAACCATGGTAGACGGGGTTTCCATATCGATTCTAATTACGAAAGCATCCAGACGCGGTGATTTGTAAGGTCAGAACGATATGAACTTATAGCGTCTCTGTTGGCGGATTGGATAGCGTTCCTGACTGTTCTGATCGTCCCCGTCAACTTGGACGGTGGTTCGACCCCATGGGGGGACGAAATTATTATCAATTAAAAAATTCCTTCGGTACATATATGAAAATATATCATTTGGGAGGTAAAGTGGAATAGATATTAAAGGACATTTTAGCTTGAATTGATATATAAATGGATCACGGGTCGATGTGAAATATTCATAACAAAAGGCTACGTGCTGTCAAACGCTTTCGAATTGGCCAACATGGTAGACGGGGTTCCATATCGATTCTAATTACGAAAGCATCCCAAGATCGAGGGTGATTTGTAAGGTCCAGAATCGATATGAAATACCCTATAGTCTCTGTTGGTGATTAGATAGCGTCACTTGACTCGTTCTTGATTTCGTCCCCGTCCACTTGGTACGGTGGTTCGATCCCGGATGGGGGGGACGAAATTATTATCAATTAAAAAATTCCCCTTCGGTACATATATGAAAAATATATCATTTGGGAGGTAAAGTGAATTTAGATATTAAAGGACATTGTAGCTTGAATTGATATATAAATGGATCACGGTTCGATGTGATAATTATTCATAACAAAAGGCTACGTGCTGTCAAACGCTCGAATTGGCCAACATGGTAGACGGGGTTCCATATCGATTCTAATTACGAAAGCATCCAGATCGAGGGTGATTTGTAAGGTCAGAATCGATATGAACTTATAGCGTCTCTGTTGGCTGGATTGGATAGCGTCACTGACTGTTTCTGATTTCGTCCCCGTCCACTTGGGACGGTGGTTCGATCCCATGGGGGGACGAAATTATTATTCAATTAAAATTAAAAAAAATTCCCCTTCGGTACATATATGAAAAACTATATCATTTGGGAGGTAAAGTGAATTTAGATATTAAAGGACATTTGTAGCTTGAATTGATATAAATAAAAGGATCACGGTTCGTATGTGATAATTATTCATAACAAAGGCTACGTTGCTGTCAAACGCTCGAATGGCCAACATGGTAGACGGGGTTCCATATCGATTCTAATTACGAAGCATCCAGATCGAGGGTGATTTGTAAGGTCAGAATCGATATGAACTTATAGCGTCTCTGTGGCTGATTGGATAGCGTCAACTGACTGTTCTGAATTTCGTCCCCGTCCACTTGGACGGTGGTTCGATCCCATGGGGGGACGAAATTATTATCAATTAAAAAAAATTCCCTTCGGACATATATGAAAAATATATCATTTGGGAGGTCAAAGTGAATTTAGATATTAAAGGACATTTGTAGCTTGAATTGATATATAAAGGATCACGGTTCGATGTGATAATTATTCATATATATATATAATTTATATATAGGTATACATATATATATATGTATGACATATATACATATATATATATATAGATATATATATTATATATATATATATATTGTACGCAATTATGTGTACTCGCAATTTCAGCTTGGAAAATGTATCAAGCTGATACGAAACGTCGACGCCTAATAAATCAATAAAGGACAGAACGCGTCTCCATATTCCAATATGCTTATGCTTATATATATATATATATATATATATATATATATATATAGGTATATATATATATATATACATATATATATGTGTGTATATAATCTAATATATAATATATATAGGTATATATAAATATTATATAGGTATATATTGACAATATCCTATATATGTGTATATAACCGTACTATATATATTATAATAGTATATATCCTATATATTAGATATATCGTCTTGTTTAGCTTTTGTAAATAATACAGTAATATTTACGTTCCCGGTATAATTCTCAGTCACATAACAGATAGACAGATGAATAAATAGATAGATAAATGCGAGTGTGTCTTGACAATTTATACACATTGGCTATATACTTTGCGGATGTGCATTTACGTATATTCATTAGATATACACACACACACACACATATATATATATATATATATATATATATATATATATATATATATATATATATATATATACGTATGTATATATATATATATATATATATATATATATATATATATATATATACTATATCGAGAAAACCAAAGAGAGAATGGAACAAGGCCCACAAGAAAGCATGGCTCCAGGCTTCTCAAGATGAGGCAATTCTATCCGAAAACCTTGGTATTATGAGAACAGATTTAAACAATTACTCCTTCCGGCTGATGTATTAGAACCCAAGAATTCTCCTTGGCAGCCGTTATTTTATTACCGATGGGTTCCTTTATACCTCACCCATTTTTCTTTGTTTCTCCTCGGGGTTTTTCCTATTCTTTTAGATAAAAAATAAGGATACTGCGAATCGCGATACATTCAATATACGAATTTCATGGCTATATATCATGCTGATGACATATTCTGATATATTTAGCTGTCATCAGCATATTCGGTTGAAGTTTAATAAATTATTTTCTGCAAGTAATGTCTGTCCATTTTTTGGGGGGCATACGTACCTACATTCATATATGTAAATATATATACGGATTTTTATTTTAAAGGGATGACAAGCTAATCTCTTAAAGAGAAACGTTAAATGATTCATGCATTACTCAGTTAAGAAGACAGACAAAACCACTTCCTGTAAGTCTATTCGGAATGGATTAAACTGTTCGACCTTCGAGTTTGCATTTTCTTTCAAGTAACTCTAGCTAAGAAAAGCCTGAAGAGAGAGAGAGAGAGAGAGAGAGAGAGAGAGAGAGAGAGAGCGGCACCATTTAATCTAATTGCTCTAGAAAGCAATGCTCTCGGTAATATCTGCAGAAGAAACTTGGAGTGGTGACGTTTTGGCGAAACTGAAGTGGATCTAAGGCCCCTTTCTTTATCAGACACAAAGCCGTTGAACTATTCTGGCAAGACGAACAATGAGCGATAAAGAAATGGTGGTCCATGTAAGGAGAGACGAGTTCTACTTAGATCTGGAGCAGATGTTGCAAGGGATAGCTCACGCAAGACATGTGATTGCGAGGACAACTGATAGAAACATTTAAAATACTGAAAGGCATAACAAAAGTAGACAATAACCTTTTTACATTAGATAAAAACCAGGCAAGAAATAATGGATGGAAATTAGAACTGAAGAGATACAACACATCCCATTGTGGGAACTTCTTTAAATACAAGATATGTAACACGTGGAATAAACTGCCACCAGAAGTTGTAAACAGCAACAGTGTAGAAGAGTTTAAAAGAAAGCTAGACAAAATGCACAGTAAAACCTGTTCATACAGATAAGTGAGCACACTATGTCTCATCGGATGGACTAATAAGTCTTTGAGTCATTCTAATCCTTGTAACTCCTATATTGCTGTTCATTTTAAAGCATTGATGCTTGGTAGAAGGGTCGGTTTCCGAGTTCCCAGACCATCGCCATCCATGTCAGCATCGAGAGTTAAGAGAGGTTAAAAATCGGTTCCTGAACAGTAATGAGAGCGGAAGGAACACGCTTTATGAATAGGAAGGAGAGGATGCACCTGAAAGATGTCGTCGAAGAAGAAGACGAAGAAGAAGTATAAAAAAGAAGATGCGAAGAAAAAGGAGAAATTCCTGATGAGGAATCTAGGAAGAGACTTCACTTTAGCGGTGTCAGCCACACTAGCACAGGCTTTTAATAAGTCTTTGTAATTTACCAGCTCTTATAACAGAAGTTACAGGACAGGAGTCAAGTTACAGGACAGGATTAGTACAGGCTTTTAATGTCTTCGAAATTTTCCCGCTTTTATTATAGAAGTTACAGGACAGGAGTCAAGGAGAGTAAAACGATGAGTGACTGGGTCACTTGAGTCAGAATTATCCATTTAGAAGATAAAAGGAAAGTGAAAAACTAAAGAGATCGAGATTAGGTTGAATATGAGGAGACAACCAGATCTGCAGTAGATGAAGTTTCATTTTGTTTATGTTGATGATAATGATAGTTTTGAAAGATGTCCTGTTTATTCTCGCCTAGAGAGTGAGGGTTTTAAAATTCCAATCACTATTCATAGAAGTGTTGCATGTGGCTACTGCAGAACGTTTATAAATGTATTTCCATATTAGTCAAAGTATTCTCGGCAGAATAATTTCAGATTAACTCATAGTCCCCCAGTAAGTAAATGACTAAAACCTGAATTCCAGATGGTTATTCCTGGTCAGAAAACATCTCTTGGTAAGAATAGGAGAAAGTGGAGACTAACAAATGACCACCATATATGAAATAATCTATGGATAGATCAGATAGTCATCTTTCCAAGATTAACTTTCTCTCGACCTTCCATTAGAAGAGTGTGTGTGTGTGTGTGTGTGTGTGTGTGTGTGTGTGTTCAAGAGCGAGATCTGAAAATCGCGATGACCATCTGCTTAATTTGGGAACACCCGGAGGAATTCTAGTCTCGGCTTAATATCTGGAAGGATTAACATTTCGAAATTCGTACCAAACCGTGAAGGCATCGCAGAAACGATCTTAATCCTCTTTTTGGATGTCTTTATAGATATTGCACATCCATATTTCGATTTTGTTGTGTTTTGTCCAATACAAGCGTGTTTGTTTATATATATATATATATATATATATATATATATATATATATATATATATATATATATATATATATATATATATATATATATATATATATATATATATATATGTGTGTGTGTGTGTGTGTGTGTGTGTGTGTGTGTGTACAAACCTTTCTGTGTGTATTTAAACTTTAGAAAGAAACGAATTGGATAAAATATATATTATGCTTATTTAATGATCGAGCTAAATACCAGGAGATCGGAAGAAAAAACAAATTTTAATCGTTCGTCCTTATCTCTCTCTCTCTCTCTCTCTCTCCAACGCTCGCGTATTTTGCATCCCCATACACACTTGCGCGCGCACGTGCTCACTCGAACTGAAATGCACCTCAGACATCCGGTCGGCCGGTGCCGCTTGCTCGAAACATGGCTTTCTCATATCCTGTGGAGGACGGAAAACGTGTTGGGGGTTGGAGTGGTGTCGGGGGAGGGGGTTGTCGAAAGGAGGAGGGAGCGTTAGGGGAGGGGGTTGGAGACGGCTAGGCTTATCGGGACGTGTTAAGGATAACTCAGAGAGTCTTCAAACTTGCAGTTGGTCACTAAACTTACTTCTCCGTGGATGTCTGTTCGCGCCGCGGTAGTGATGTTTAGTTGACGACAGAGAGAGAGAGAGAGAGAGAGAGAGAGAGAGAGGAAGGCATATTCTTGTTCTGGTGGATGCTGGTTCTCATAGTGTCATCGAGTGCTTTCGAAAGTGTTATGTCTATGCGTCGATGTTGGACGTTACAGTGCCCTTGATAAAATAATCGTACGAGTTGCGTAAAGAGGTTCAAGTGTAGGATTCGAAGAAGGATTGACGAAGAGACACAGCCGATGAGAACCATCTTGACAACAACAAAATATTTCAGAAGCTGTGAGCGCGATCTGTACGCCTCGGTTTTAAGTTGAGATAATGCTGATGGACTTCCGGAGTGGAAAAAGTGAGTAAAAACATTTCAGCTTTATAGGCTTAGTTTTGGATACAGAGAGGCCCGAAGGCCATAACCTCTGTTTTAAATTGCAGTTAGGCCTACGGTCACAAAAGGAGGCCATTAGTAGAAGGAAGGAGAAAGTTATATCCTTCTTTTTAATGCTCCTTAAAAAGGGGTAGAATGTACCCAGAGGCCGAGTAATCTTTTGAACTCTCTGTGGGATGTGCTCTGTCCATTATACACACCTACCTACATACATACATACATACATACATATAGTATATATATATATATATATGTGTGTGTTGTTTGTATATATATATATATATATATATATATATATATATATAATATACATATATATATATATGTGCCTAATTGCCAAGTTTAAGAAAAGGCGGAGAATTTTTCAGTTTTTTCTTGCATTTTTTATTTTGCATTTACGTTTACGCTTGTGTATTATTTTCTTTTACTCACAATGAACGCTTTTTTTTTTCCCTAAGATAAAAGAACTTTCACCTAGTCTTTGTTACTGTTACTTTCAAATTCTTATTATATTATATATAATTTGTCTTTGCTTTGCTGTGTTGGTGTTAACTGTAAAAACACGCCATTCTCATGATTATCACGTTAAGATGAGTGTTTTTATCACTTCCTTTATTGTACCTTATTTTAGTATTCCTTTCAACTTTTGCTTTTTATTCCAGTCGAAGGCTGTGTCTTGGGTATCGATAAAAAAAAGATTTTTTTTTTCGTGTCATTCTTTACTCTCGGTTTTCACGTGACGTTTGGGAAGTTTCTGGACCGTCATCTTACACCTCTCATATATATATATATATATATATATATATATATATATATATATTATATATATATATATATGTGTGTGTGTGTGTGTGTGTGTGTGTGTGTGTGTGTGTGTGTGTGTGTGTGTGTGTGTAATGGCGAAATGATCACAAGAGACTGTCTTCCAAGAAACTCGTTTTTCAAAAGGCAAAATTTTCGCGGTGTTCGTCGAATTGCTCTATTTCATTTTACGCTTTTATATTAAAATATAAGTTAGGTCAACAGAAAGCTTAATTTTCGAGGCCTTTCGTTGTTAGGCAATGGAGAAGAATTTCTTGGTGCACTTTTACATAATTTCGAATAATATAATTTTTTTTTCTTTTAAATTCGACGTCAACATTCGTCATGTCTTGGGTTTTCCTGAGCTGTGACGTCATGCGTTGTAATATCCTACGTGCCAAGGAGCCAATTTGATGAGACTTATTACAGAGAAAATTAGAGTAATTAGAATCATTTCTCTTTTGGAGATATTTCACAATGTAACCGGTTTAATCCGATCCAGTGATTGCTACGGCCTTGAAAGGAATATATGGTGATGATTATGATAATTTCACATTCTACGACTGCGGAAATCTCAAGATAAGAGAGAGAGAGAGAGAGAGAGAGAGAGAGAGAGAGAGAGAGAGAGAGGTGGGGGGAGGGGGCTTTATCTGGTGCCGACATCCTATTGTGTTTTGCTTTACGATAAATACAATGATATCTTGCAGCTCTTGAATGCTTGTCAATACCAAGCATTTACCATAATGTCTTTAGTTCAGAATGGTAAAATCTCTTATTAAAGAAAACGGGAAACTTAGGAAGGATAGTTTCGTATTAAAAAAAAAGGAAAAAAGTTCACCCAAGCTTGCTTGGTCAAAGGAGGGTCTCGAGAGGGTTGAAAGAGCGATGCCAAATGTACTTTTTTGCTTTCCTCATTGTACCACTTAGTGCATCAGGTGCGTGATTGGTATGGTATTGGCCTGCCACCTCGGTAGCCGCGAGTTCGATTCTCGGGCACTCAATTGAGGGGTCAGAGATGTGTATTTCTGGTGATTAAAATTCACTCTCGACGTGGTTCGGAAGTCACGTATAGCCGTTGGTCCCGTTGCTGAATAAACACTGGTTCCACGCAACGTAAAAACAAATAAGTCTATCGAAGACTCCCTTTCGATTCTTTAAAAATAAAAGTTTTATTTAAGGAACACATCTAATTATAATTAATGGCAGTTTCATGATAATGATATTATGAGCAATAGAATATGAAATTATTAATCACGACAATGTGACAGCGCTTTCCTCACGTTTTGCCACAACTGCGGTTACCCTGAGGCGATGGTGAAGAAGAAAACAACTAGATTTTTGGGTCAGTAGCCCTGGATTAACCCATTCCATTAAACTACCTCTACATAGGTCAACACAAGGAACAATGGATATCTGTTTCCCCGAAACGAATCATCAGCCTTCAAACAAAGGAAGTTATTTATATAATGTCCAAGATGGAGCTGCATAAAATGCAAAACAAAACCAAAGAAACAAAAATAAAAATCTTACTTATTAAAGAATGACAAACGAGTCTAATTATTATTGAAAGCGATGTTAGAAAAAAAAGTCCAGAATTATGAATTTACATTTAAAGAAGGGAGACAGTTATCTGGTGACACTTAACATTAAAATAATTTAATTGATGATCTTCATTTCTGATCGTAACATTTCCAAAAGAAGAGTTCGCTCTAAACTCTGTTGTTTACAAGAGAAATAAAGCCAGGAAATAACGAAGAGGATTATGACAAGTCAAGGTCTTAGGAAGAAAAGGGTATATCCATGATCCACGTGTTACCTCAAGGGAGGTCGATTTAACTAAGCTCTATAGACCTTGGATTGAACCTCCTTGGTGTTAAATACAAGTAACGGAGATATGTCAACGCTGTAAAACTTTTAGGGTGCCCTTTTTTTCGACCAAGTACGCTTGGGAGACTACAGTAATGCTCTTAAAACTCTTAGCAGTACTTTGGGAATTCAGTAATGCCCTGTGAATTATTAGTAATGCCATGAAGAGTGTTAATAACGCTTTGAAAATCCATGATAATTTTTTGAGTAGTGCTCTGAAATCGCTTAGTAACGCTGTGAAAGGTTTCAGCAATCCTCTGAAAACTGAAAGGAGAAATTTCAAAACTTACGGTTATGTAAATCTTTCAATAATCATTCTAAAACTCACAGTGATGCTTTGAAAACTCTTTGCAGTGCCTTGAAATCTTCTGTAGTGTATGTATACAACAGTTCCCCTGTAATGTAAGGTTTAGTAAATCTTTCGGTAACCCTTTTAAAACTTACAGCAGTGCTCTGAAAGCTCTTTGTAATGCTTTGGAAACTCTTTGTATTGCTCTGAAGACCCTTTATAATGCTCTGAAGACTCTATGTAATGCTTTGAAAAATCTTTCTAATGCTTTGAAAACTCCCAGTAATGCTTTCAAAGCAACATTAGCGTCTCTATAAACAATTCTCGTGCTATTTCTCCTGTCATTAACAAGTGTTTCATCCCTTGCGAAATTCGCTAGGCCGATATCAGGGCTTCAGTGCGAAACGCTATTTTACGCCATCAGTATGCGAGCAGGGATCGGATGACTTAATGGTTCATGAGCTCTCGTAGCGCCACACAACTGCCATGTGCAAAATGCTTTTTCAACGGCACTGCAGCAAATGTTCATACGACGAACGTACGCGCATGCGTGATACAATCCCCAACCCCTCTCTCTCTCTATCTCTGTGAGGACATTTACTAAAATATTATAGATGAGTTACCAGTTTCCGGAAATCTGGAAAGCACATGTCATCGCACAAAATCGGGTCTTCCTTGCTCACCGTTCTCGGAACTTGGGTCCGGAAGCTGTGCAGGAATCCATGAAGCAATAGTTTCGTTGACATCCCCCCCCCCACCCCACCTCCCCAAAAATGTCTTCATACGCTATTTTATTGTTTTAATCTGTTTTCAAAACGTCGCTGTTTTAATCTTTATTTCTGCACGGATTTTTTTTCCCTTAATCATCTTGTTGCATTCTTTAGTTAGTCACTGAGATTCACATAACAATTGCGCTGGCAGACTTTCCAAAGAGAATAACTATGGGATAATTAAACAAAGAAGCGTCACTTGTCTTCATCCATATTTTCTTGATGAACTGGAAGCAGTCTTTGGTAGAGTTAGGGAAGAAAATCCTTCGACATCTCTGTAGTTTCTGTTAGGGTTAAATCTATGTTTTGGTTTGTGACCGTGTGATATCCGATAATCCTGGATGATCTCTTTAACTTTTACCCTTTTGACAATTAACCATCTGGTATTTTTGATCTGTTGTTTACCTGAAAACTTTCT
>NC_061089.1:22246831-22284651 GCF_015104395.2 Macrobrachium nipponense
ATTTTCTCAGTTCTTTTCTTTATTAAAGATGACATTCTTCATTATAAATGACAAGTAGTCATTTGCATTTGAGTATTTCATCAAAACTTATTCTTGTTCTTGCAAACCGACGTTTTTCTTCCTTTCTCTCCTTTGTAAATAATCTACGGTATTGTTACAACGAATTCTCGCATTTTCTCCTTTTCTTATTCATACCATTTGTGAATCAGGTCATTGAAAGGAAGGATATTTCTTCGAGTAATATCCTATATTATATCCTATATATTATTGCCGGATGGGTCATCATCACACCAGCTCCAAATTGGCTTGTCCTATTTTGTTTGCATTTACGAACGGTAACAATAACCACTCGGGAAAAGATAGAACAGACCACAATCTAGATTCTCTAGTCTAGATCGTGTCACAGACAGACGGGGGCTTGCTCGCAAGCGTACGTATTAGCATGTGAGCTTGCATTCTCGTTTCTCAGAATGAAACTTGAAAAGCATAGATTATGTAGCCTAACTATTTTACCATCAGTGAAAACTGAAATGGAAAAATATTCACACAGATAATACGTAACTGAGTCAAAAGACGTTTGATCCTCAAAACACAACCAAGGCTTTATAACACTCGGGATATTTTGGGGCGCCCCTACACTATTGTAGAATTGCAATGTGCAAATAAAGCCATTTTCTAGCATACTGATCCATTGCTTCCCATTAGGCTGCATTTCTCTCAGTTTGTTGGAAAGTGTGTTTCACCAAAAAAAAAAACACTGTTACCTTTGGGGTCATTTTTGGACACCCCTGCAATATTCTCCAATTGCAGTCAATTGTGCAAATGTAATCAGTTTCCATGCACAGTGATCTATTGTTTGCCATCAGGCTACAATTTTCTCAGTTTGTAGGAAGAGTACGTTTGACTCCCCCTAAAAAACCCTTGCCTTTTGGGAAAATTTTTGAGTCCCCCTGCAATATTGTCGAATTGCAATTAATTGTTCAAATCAAACCATTTTCCAGGCGTAGTGATCAATGGCTTGCCATTAGGCTGCATTTTTCTCAGTTTAAAGTAAATGTTCGTTTGACCCCCCAAAAAACACCCATTCAGGCCATTTTTGGGCACCCCTGCAGTATTGTCAAATTACAATTAATTGTTCAAATCAAACCATTTTCCATTCATAGTAATAAATTGCTTGCCATTATGCTGCCTTTTTCTTTTTGTAGGAAAATCCCGTTTGACCCCCAAAAAACACCCTTACCGTACTCACCATTTTTGGCCATCCCTACAAAGTATTTTGCGTATTAGTCAATTAAGGGAGTAACCAACCAGTCATTTTCATTCTTCTTGCAGACGATACACATTCCTCCATTGTAGCCATTTGTATTGACTTTAATTCTTGCGAAAATGTTAACTTTAATTCGCTAATTGTTGTTTATCTCAAATACTAATTCGCTAGGAAGATAAATAAGCCGATAAAAAAGCAGTAAAGAATTAAATTACATTTTATAATTTGAATTTTGTAAAAAGCTGAATAGATTTTGCTTATGACTTGAGACTCCTTGAATAAGAGTACCTCCTCAATCCACTAAAAAGAAACTGGCAACTCTTCAACGAAGAAAAATATCAAATAGTTAGAACTAGAGAATGATTCTTTATTTTATATCTACTTTAAATATGGATATACACAGAAAGACGCAATATAAGTCAAGAAATGATGGTCAAGAATTATAATAATAGGGACATATATCAATGGTTCCTTAAAACAAGGAGGGGGGAGAAATGACGTCATTGACAACCAATAAGGGGACAGCAAGTTTCCCGCCAAAAAAGAAGGAACTGTGTGGGAGCAACCAGATTTATGGGTTGCTGTTTGATACTTTTCCAGTTTTTGTTATTTTTTTATTTTCTTTCTTAAAGTCTATATATATATATATGGTTAATAAATGTTAGTTTATTTAAAAACACTTTGTTAATAATGATTCAATTAATATAAAAGCTTAGAAAGTAATCTCACATCACACAAATCAATGAAATGAGAGTGACCATGTCATTTTTTCATTTAATGTGTCCTATATTATTATCATCCTTTGAATAAGACACAGTTCTTCTTATATTTGAAATCGTATCATCATTAAACTAAATAATAAGATACCCACCCACAATGATCCTCTGAAATAAGAAGGGGGAGGAGTAATGACGTCATTGATATCCAATGAGAGGACAGCAAATTTCCCGCCAAAAAAAAAGAAAGAAACTGTGTGAGATCAACCAGACTTATGGGTTTCTGTCTAATACTTTTCCAAAACAGCCAAAAATTTCGATTTCTTTTATTTTTTTTATTTTTTTATCTCTCTCTAAAAGTCTATATATGTACTTATATGTTTAATAAATGTTAGTTTTATTAAAAACACTTTGTTAATGATAATGATTTCATCATTTATCATAAAAATAAAGGCTTAGAAAATATTCTTGCATCACAAATCAGTGATAGGTGTCATTTTTTCATTTAATGCGTCTTATTATTATCATCATGTGAATGCGAAACAGGTTTTTTTATATATATATATATATAATATATATATATATATATATTTTTATATGGGGAAATGAAATGGTCATCATTAAACTGATAACAGGATGCCTAAAGGAATTTTGTCAAAATAGGAACCCAGGACCTTTTTGCCTAAATAGGAACTTTCTAAGAAGGCAAACTAGGACATTTTTCTTCTGTTTAAGAACTTTGTGAGGCAAACTATGACCTTTTGGTCAAAGTAGCAACTTTCTAGGACAAACTAGGACCTTTTGGTCAAAATGGGGGCTAGGTGGAGCAAGCTAGGGCCTTTTTGGTATGGACTAGGACCTTATGGTCAAAATAGAGCTTTTTTTGTGGGAGAAACTAGGACCTTTTTAGTAAGACTAGGACCTTTTGGTCAAAATAGGAGCTTTTTTGTGGGACAAACTAGGACCTTTTTAGTAAGACTAGGACCTTTTGGTCAAAATAGGAGCTTTGTGGGGTAAGGGCCTTTTTGATATGACTAGATATGATTTAGGAAATAAATGTGAAGACTTGAAAGACCAATTCAAAATTTTTTTTTCTTTTTTCGTATTTCCCTCATTATTGATATTTTGTTAATAATGGTTTAATCATAAAATATCAGAATGAATAATCAAAGTTTTCACATTACAGTTAAGATAAGAGGGTTTTAGGTCGTTTTTTAGCATGGGCTAAACTGGATGTTATATTATTAATTAATAAAAACTCGTAGTAGCAGGAGTCTTACAATGGAGAAATGAATCTACAGCTATGTAAATGTATACACTATATTTATTTAAAGATAATCTGTACATATAGCCTTCGGGATTCTGCTCGGTTCCCCTTCTCAGTCTGACGCGTTGATGTAATAAATACTCCAAGTAAACATAAAAGGATTCGAAGCAAGCGAAGTTTATTTTTGTTATATATAAACAATGGAATCGGTCGTCAAACATAGATCAGGCAATGCCGTCGTGTTCTGATGAAAGCCCCGGGCGCCAGTCGTCCGGAACGTCTAATTGGTCGTTGCCCAATGCGGTCGTTTTAATGGTCATCAACCTGAACGGGAGAAAGAGAGGCAGCCGCAGCATCAGATGTGGCTAACGAGATAACACTGTCATAATGGTCATTTAGTTCTTAAAACCTTTAATATATTCCCTGGAAATAAGATTGTTGGTACATTTATCTTCTGTGTAAAAGAATCTGCCCGTTGGTCTAGCTCAAGACTGACTAAACATTGTTTTGTGCATGTAACTTGTATGCTCTTTTGTGTTCCCGGATTCTTGTGAGCAAACTTCTACCACTTTCCCCAAAATATTTATTAAAGTCACATGTGCTACAGGAATTTCATAGAAACTAATATGTTTATTGATTAATTATGTGTACTGTTACCTAAATCCGACTGTTCTTTGAGTTTATTAAGTACATTTTATTATAATAATTGTGCGTTTGTGAAGAGTTGTCTCATGCAGACTTATCATTTTACTTCGAATATTTCTCAGTTTCTTAAGTCGTTCTATGAAATCTATTGAGGGAATAACATGTGCTTCAAAAAAAGTGCCTAACAAAGTGATCAGTTGTTCTGCAAACCATTTTGCTAAAACCGACTGAAGTGAATTAGCCACTAATTTTTTTACCCCATATTTGTAAAAGTTCCCTTTCTCCGAGTCCACTATAACCAATTAAGTGAACAGTAATCCTCCTGGAAATGGTGTTTTTGCTTTTATAATTGGTGTTAATCCCTAAGATAAATATTCTACAAATTATGAATTCACATGGGAATACATTAAGAAACTGAATTAGATATTGTACCTTTATTTCGTTCTAAATTTAGATAGATATTGTGGTCATTACTACAGAGTCCTTGGAGTGCTGTTCGAAGTGCTAAAAAACACTTTTTTTTTTTTCTTCTTGGAAAGACTCGTTTTTTTTTTTTATTCATTTTCTGTCGCATTCTATCCATACAAGTGAGTTTCTCCGTAGGGGGTTGCAATGTAGGTATTACTTAAAGGTTCTTTGCAAAGTGCCTTCGGCCCTTAGCTGCAACCGCTTTCATAGTCTCTTTCTACTTACCTTCCTTTCCATCCCCTCCTAACAATTGATTTATAGTGCAACTACGAGGTTTTCCTCCTGTTACACCTTTCAAACTTTTTTTTTACTGTCAATTTCCTTTTCAGCGCTGAATGGCCTGAATGCTATATTCAATTCCAATCAATACAAGTGAAATAAGTGATTATTAAAATTTGGTCAGTAAATATAAAAAGTTCTTGGATATAATTTTTACAATACCTCTCTCTCTCTCTCTTTCACCATACATCTGGGAAGTGACCAAAACCTTCAATGAGAAGATCGCGGGATCAATGAATGACCAATGTGCCTGGGACATTTAACACGCGGTAATTAGGGGTTTGTGAGTCAACCCTTGGCGCTTTACACCTATGAAATAGTGGGGTTAAGACTCCTAAATACTGGCAGAGACAAATATCATGTAGTACTTCCGCTAGTTTTGCCATTCGCAGCTTAAATTAGATATCGGCTTTTCGTTTTGCTCTATAGAGAAAAGGGTGATTCTTTGATAGGTATTTTTTTACGTCGCATATCCTGGAAGATGACTATGTTAAAAGTCATGTGACGTAACATACCTGCATCATTGTATTTCAACTTTAAAAATATCTACTACACGTACTTAATTTCTGAGTTAGGCGACGTAACACCGAAGCCTGTTAAGGATACGCAACAGCGTTACATCATGTGATCTGCTTTTAAAGGGGTGGACGTTATATGGAGCGTAACATTAAACAGAGCCCTTGATAATGCTTGGTGTGACGTAGATGGAGGGGGAGACCGGACTCAATATACGTGAATCGATAGCAGGAGAAAGAGGCCCTTGGGATGCTGCTGATATATGACGTATAAACCCTCGAGGATATTTCGGCTTATTGTTTGCTTAGTAGTCATTCGTACGTGTATATATTTTTTTGTACTGAAAAATATACAGGATTAGCTGGCGTGATACTTATAGTATTTAAGAAAATGTCTTGCCCGTGTAAAAAAAAAAAAAAAAAAAAAAAAACTCCAGTAGAGTCCGTTCAATTTAATTTTAGTATTAAGGATTCTAGTATCGCCTGGGGGAAAATAAAAACCATGAGTTCAGGAGAGAGAGAGAGAGAGAGAGAGAGAGCTTATGTGATCAGGTACATATGTGCGTAAGGGTAGTGATATTCAGAGCAGTGTTATGCAAACATTCTCAAAACATTTCTCTGCCTATCAGTTTTACCCTCTGAAATCAATAAAAAACCAATATAGCTGTTGTACGATGTGCTCTGATTACAAAGTGTTTTAACTGTTTATGGTACGAAGTAAATTATGATTCAAAGCACTGCAAGCAGAAACATTCGCATAACAGAACTCCAACACAATTTTACCCTTAAAATATCAATACAGCTCTGTTACGGTTAAACGTCTCCAACTCTCCTATTTTCATCGAAGGACATTTAAGGATTACTCCATCACGGGAACCCCACTCACTCAGCTCAGGACGCTTACGTAACCGAGGTCGTCAATTGTGCTTCTTTCTTTCCCGTCTCCGGCTTATTGCAGGCAAAACTACGCGGCTCCTGCTCCTTAGTTCTATTGAATTTATTCGTGCTCGCTTCTAAGAGTAATTGGTCTGTTGTGATCCGGTTTCCCAAGAATATTCACTGCCTCGATCGAGTTTTCTCGTTTCGAGAATGAGAATGTCTGCAGACAGGCATTTCGGGCACTCTGACAATAAGGCTTCGGAGTTGATTAGGTTTGTCAAGTGAAAGGAGTTGAATAAGGACTGTCTTGATCTTTGTTGCTTGCTTCTAAGAAGAATTCTTTCTCGACCAGGTTATCTTGCTTTATCTTGATAGAATTTGCTTTGCTTTCAATAGAAAAAAAAGTCCAGACAAGGTTTGTTTGATTTTAAGAATAAGGATTGTCTTTATTAGATTTTTTGCTTCTGAGAATGAAAACTCTTTCTCAGATTAACGGTTAGGATTTTGTTTCTATCCTCGCATTTGAAAAATGGTCAGCAGGTTAGACCCGTTTCATTTGGGTCAGTCCTGTCACAACTAAACAAGATTCTTGTTTCTGTAGTGTGTGTAATGACAAGTTTTTAATGTATACAGATTTTATACATGCATAGCAAAGGTATCAATGGAATGACAAGTTTTTAATGTATACAGATTTTATACATGTTTAGCAAAGGTATCAATGAATTGCTGCCAAAAGAATAAATTTTTTTCTTATAGAAGTTTGCCCCTTTATAAGGGGTGCTGCTTCTAAATAAATAAAGCTAATTAGATTACCTCTCTCTCTCTCTCTCTCTCTCTCTCTCTCTCTCTCTCTCTCTCTCTCTCTCTCTCTCCATACAAGTATATAAAGATGCTTCTAAGTTTTTATACAGCCATGTTTATGACACGAACATACGCATTAGTGAGGAAATGATTTTATATTTTCTTCTGTTTTCAAAAGTATTCGCACCTATATATCTATAAAATAATGTGTTCTGTACACCGGATTCTTTAATCCCTTTACACACGCGCGCGCGCACACACACACACACACACATACACTATAGTCAAGACACGAATTAGCCAGAATGGTTTAAACTGGTCTGAACCGGAGGTCACATTAGATTGTATGTAGCAACTAGTATTACCTAGGTAGAACTAGCTGCGGCACAAGAGGCTGGGTAAAACACAAAATTGGGATGATCTCACGTCTAGTATTTTTAACTAAGCACTTCTGTCAAAACTAGTTTAAACGACTGCCTACTTTCAGAGAACTAATATTTATATGAGAAAACTGGACTCCAAACTGTTTCACTTTAATATTGAAAGCTTTGACACACTGTTGATGATATGACAAAAATGTAAAAATGTGTTATCTAAGTTTTTTCCATTTTTATGT
This sequence comes from Macrobrachium nipponense, assembly GCF_015104395.2. NCBI lineage: Eukaryota > Metazoa > Arthropoda > Malacostraca > Decapoda > Palaemonidae > Macrobrachium > Macrobrachium nipponense. The sequence continues at coordinate 22,254,285 of NC_061089.1, forward strand.
CTGACGAGAACTTTCATTTTTACATTTACTATGGACACACACATGTATATATATATATATATATATATATATATATATATATATATATAGATATATATATATATATATATTATATATATATGTATATATACCTCTAGTGAATTTTCTTCATTAGTATAAGCTTTTCCATAATCGTATTCATTACAGTATCTATTTTTTTCTTCGTTGCAGGACACTGAGAGCTGAGCAGACGCCTTCCACTAAGACTTGAAGAAGAAATCAGTATAAAAACAATGGATGAACAAATTCCGGTTTACCAATAGAACACGTCCATCAAATAACCCTTATACCGGACACACTTTTCAATAAACCATAGCGATCCCCAACCATAAAGTAAGGCGATGTTAACATAAAAGGGGAAGGTAGTAAGAAGAAGAGATTGCGAGAAAGAGGAAGAAAAAACTCGATGGAAAAACATCGAAGGAACTGAGGAAAAAAGAAAAAAAAACTCACAACTTGAAGAGCGATCTGGACTCTGTCAGCACCGCCATCAACCACAATGGCCACCTTCGATAGTTGTTGTTGCTGTAGTCTACGGGCTGGCTCCATCTTTATTGGTCTGCTCAGTTTGGTAAGTTGGGTTCTTTGCCAATCGTTTACGTTTATGGCCAAAGTTTTTCTTTCCGCTTCCTTCTTTCTGTCCCGTCAAGTTAGCTAAGTTTGGTTCTTCGCAACTCATTTATGTTTATGACCTAACTTTATCCTTTCTTTAAGTACTGTTTGACGTCCAGATGGAAAAAAACTCTATACGACAGACGTAATCCAGCTGGAAAGAACGATTTTTTGTCCAGTGCTTCCTGGAACCGCTGACATCTCTTGGTAACTATAGTATAGATTCACATCACCGGTGCATCTGATGCCTAGGCCAGTCCCTTACGACGCTCCTGATTGGCTGTTGATAAGCCAATCATGGGGCTGGAAAAACTTAAGTCTCTCTCAAGAATTCACATAGGCAGGATGTGTGTCCCATCTCTCCTGAGGGATACGTCTTTCAAAAGTATCCATCAGGAGAGGTGGAACATACATCCTTCCTATATGAACTTTCGAGAGACTGAGTTTCTAGCCGTCATTGGCTTATTAACAGCCAATCAAGAACGTCGTAAGGGACTGGCCAAGACATCAAATGCACGGCTGATGATCTGTGAAAAGGAAAATAGAAGACTTAATAATAGCCATTAAAAACTCCTATAAAATTAAATTATATTTCTATTTCGTCAAAATGTTTCATTTATAATTTGCCCATCAGCAGTTTTCGACGCAAATGAACAAAAACTTCAAATGGGACAGGACGGAGAAAAATTGCGAGAACGCACTTTGAACAATGAACAGAACATTAGTATATATATATACATAATATATACATACTACATATATATGTATGTATGTCTGTATGTGTATTGTATCTATGTATTATGTACATGTGTATATATGCATTATGTATCTAAAAAATAAAGCGATAATAAGGAGTAAAGGAAGGATAAAAAGTTACAAAGGGAAAGCAAACGAAGAACTAACAGATGATTGTACCGAGTTGGTGGGTGGTCCTGAAACCATCTGGGACGCCATAATTTTGCTTTCCCTTCGGCTGTGGACAAGAGACTTACTGACGAGATAAGGATGCCATTTTTACTCTGCTAACCTGGGCCCCTTTATCAAGAGGATCGTTGACCTTTATCTTCGCCTCTTAGGGATTTATCCAAGGAATAGCACCCTTGTCTATTTCGCAGATGTTTCAGGTTGTAGGTTTTCACTAAAAAAAGAAAAGAATATATATATATATATATGTGTGTGTGTGTATGTATGTATGTATGTAGCAAACTGACATACTACATACATACATACGTACATACATAAATCTAAATAACAAGAATTCCTCTCTCTCTCTCTCTCTTTCTCTCTCTCTCACTCTCTCTCTCTCTCTCTCTCTCTGATGAGTGTATTAATATTTTAAAAATTGATTTGTACTTTTATGACAATCTTTTAAATGCCTTTATAAATATTTTATTCGTTTAAATCGCGCAAAACATTTCTTTCATTGAAAACGTTGAATTTTTAGCTCTCAAAATATTCGTCCATTCCTAAAGCCTTGAAAGTAAGTGAAATAACAATGATACGTCATTAGTAATAATAATAATAAACACTAATTTAATAGAGATTGACTTTAATTATATTCATGAAAGCGTAAGATATTATTGTCATTTAGCTGTTTTTCTTTCTTTTTAGAGCTTGCAAGAGAATTACTTTTGAAGCCACATATGGCGAGTTACTGTCCTGACAAGCGAATTTTACATTCTAACCCCTTATTTGTTTTTTTTTTTTTCTGAATTGCTCATGTCACTGACAGTTTTTTTTTTTTTTTTTTTTTTTTTTTTTTTTTTTTTTTTTTGCGAGATCAGTCGTGACCAAAATAATGACGAAACAGAAATGCTCTAAATTCTAGTCTTGTCTCTGGTCACATTATGTTTTCATCCAGAGACCACCAACCTTTTCATAGATTCTGGTCGCATCAGTGATGAAACTAAATGTTTGATATTCTCGTCCGGGTGACTTGATATTCGAACCTGGGATGAATACAAACACACAGACACACACACACACACACACACACACACACACACACATATATATATATATATATATATATATATATATATAGAGAGAGAGAGAGAGAGAGAGAGAGAGAGAGAGAGAGAGAGAGATCCTCATCTAGCTGTAAGCTAACAAATTTTGTTTGTTTGTTTGTTAATCAAAGGGACATAAAAAGGTCAACGAAGAATAAAATCTAACGCATTCTAAGTGCTAAGGTTCCTTAATTTACACACACACACACATATATATATATATATATATATATATATATTATACATACATACTATACAATCTCACACACATAGTACTACATACACTACCCAGAACAATAATAAAAAATAAAAAAAACAGAACGTCCTCAATTCCTGTCCCTTCCTTCGTAATAGATCATCCGCGTTACTCAAACCGTGAAGTTGGGGGAGTGAATTCCGTGGCCACTAACTAATGACTCGTATCCGCATCTGGTGCCAATTGATATGCAATGTCCACCTGGGGAGCCAGGCTGCGCGCGCACTCGACCTACAGCTGCCATGTTGTCCCTCCTTATGCTACCCACTCCCCTGCTATCTTTCCTAATTCGCCCGAACGCCCACTCGTCCTTAAAGGGGCTATACGGGGTCATACTCTGGTTTAACCAGGTCTTGTTCGTCTTCTGGTACTCATTACCTCAGCTCATAGGTCTCTCTCTCTCTCTCTCTCTCTCTCTCTCTCTCTCTCTCTCTCTCTCTCTCGATATATTAAACGAGATACAGTTTACTATAGGCGACCTTAACTGTCTCCTTAATAGCCGTGGGTAAGTTGTATAAATTTTTTGGTTTTATGTACTACATGTAGTACAACATTCTCTCTCTCTCTCTCTCTCTCTCTCTCTCTCTCTCTCTCTCATCGATATATTAAACAAGATGCAATTTATTAATTGACCTTAACTGTCTCCTTAATAGCCGTGGGCAAGTTATATAATTTATTTGGTGTTATGGAGTAAATGTCATATATCAATCTCTCTCTCTCATCGATATATTAAGCCAGATGCAGTTTATTTGCTTCCCTTAACTGTCTCGGTAGGGAAAAGCTGTCAGCAAATGCAGTATAAGAGCAGAACTTGTCCTGGCATGCTAAGGGATTTATCAATCAAGGATTTCGACGTGTCGGCCTTTTTCTGTTTAACGCTTCTGGTGCTAAACTAAATTCCACAAACTTCAGTTCCTATGGAAAATTTAAGTCTTGACTCGGACAAATTCATCTTGAATTGCACAGACTCACTATTCAAAAACGCTCTGACGTATCTTCATCATTGTTTATGAATCAATTTGATTGATCACTTTTGCCGTCGATGCATCCTCAAGAGCAGGTGCAACATTTCAAGATTTCGCGTGACCTGGAATATCAGATTTTGCGGATTAACTCTGTCACTTCCAGGCAAATCAAGTTTTTCGATTTGTCATATATGACTCTGCTACCGTCCTGTCCAGCACAACTTTACTAAGCTCATTTTTTGAAGACTTTCTGATTTGAACACCAAACCTCTCTGGTATCTTTATCACTTGGGGACAAAACTCATTAGGAGATTAAACTACTTGAAGTTCAGACTTAACGGAAATTAAACAACTCGAGGATGACTCTTAAGAGATTTAAAAATTGGAAGAACAAACTTCAAAAAGATTTGATCATTTTTACTTCACAACTGTAGCGCCGCAGGACTTTCTAAATCCATGCCAAGACTCGAGTCCAAACGATACACATACAAGACGGTGTCTACTTCCAACAGAACAGTTCAGCTATGACAACTTCAAACTTTGCTGGGACATTCACTGCCATCAGAGCTTAAACGCTAAACAGTTATAGAATAATCGGTCCAGTATAGTCAACAAATCACCAATTGGGAGAAGTGGGTCAAATGTGGTCGCAGAATATCACATCTTTATAGGAATCTTGACTTCAGGGCATATTTTTTTCATGCATTTAAGCTTGGGACAAATACAAAACAACATGGTTTGCATTGTTACTCTATTCGTTGCGATCTACACGGAGTATGCAGCGGTTTACGTCTTACTCATTATTTAAAAAAAAAAAAACCTAAAACGTACTTGGATTTAGTTATTGCAAACAGAAATGCGTCATCAAGGAAAAGAAGCAAAAACGTATTGAACCCTCAAGAAAATAATAAGCCAATTGGTCTTAAAGTGCCTTCTTTTCGACTTGAAGGTTTCAAAGGCAAAATGATTAGGGTCACCGGTCGCGAAATGATGACTCGCGGTCTGTAATGGGTATTAAACTCAATTATGACTATCACCGACCTCCCTAGACACAGATACAGTTCCTAATATTAGTGTCTAGCCCAAGCAATTACTGACAGTTAACATGAATCTGTAAAATAGGCTAAGAACTACAATTTCAAGGCAATTGCAACAAGATACAAAACTGATGACTCACCATCTCAAAACCAGTTATTGGATGCCTCCATGATACAGAGGACGACTTTCACAATTCTTTGGCAGAAACCCACCAACCTTCGTAAATCTACCGAGGACATTGACTGAATAAAACATAAACTTGGAATTCAGTGGGTTGCTTAATCTGTCTATCTCAGTTTCATGAACGATATCTTTTCATACAGTTTTTTGGTATTTCTACTACCTAAGTGAACGCATGCGTACGAACACACACACACACACACACACACACACACACATATATATATATATATATATATATATATATATCTATATATATATATATAATATAATATATAAATATATATAGATATATATATATATATTAATATAATATATACACATTTATATGTATGAAGCAGAAACAAATATTGTAGAATTGACTGGCAGCTACTAAGCACAGAGCCGAGAGAGAGAGAGAGAGATAATGGGTGACTTCATCAAATTAGAATTCATCCTCCATTCTCAATGAGACAGATAAGAGCCTATACTTCACCCACGGAATCTTGATATTAAAAACGAATTGGGTGATCTAAATGAAGGGGGGACAACTTCCATATTTATACGTCTGAGTCTGCGTGTGGAGGTGGGTGTGTGGCCTTCTAGCTATGTGGGTGGGTGTAGAGTGTGTTGATAACTGTCTGTCAAATGAGAGAGAGGAAGTTATAAGTGGCTCTGGAGACGAAGACATGAGATAGAGAACCGTCAGGAGTCTATTGATATATCCTTCGGGGGATACGAAATGCATAGTGTATGTGTGTGAAAGAGAGAGAGGAACAGGTATATGGAATAATATATGTAAATGAGAAAATTAACTTAATTTATTTTTTGTAAAAGAGTATCATATAGGTTTAGAATGAAAAACGAATTAATCTTTTGTTATAAAAGAGTACTATATAAGTTTTTAGACCTCAGAAAAACCACTGTAAATTATAAAAGAGTATTATATAAGTTTTAGAATGAAAAAACCACTTAAATTTTTTTATTGTAAAAGAGTATTATACGTTTTTAGAATGACAAACCTAACGTAGGAAATTAGTAAATGTGAGACAAAGGAAATTAAGAAAGTTCTTTTATATCAAGAGGCATGTTTTTACGGGCTAGGTATACAAGGAAACAAGAGAAATCAAAGAAGGCATAATTTTTCTTTCATGTTCATTCAGTATTCTGTCTGTCTGTCTGTCTCTAATTATATATATTATATATATATATATAATATATATATATATATATATATATATATATATATATAGCCAGACAGAATACTGAGAACATGAAAGAAAAATTATGCCTTCTTTGATTCCTCTTGTTTCCTTGTATACCTAGCCCATAAAAACATGCCTCTTGATATAAAAGAACTTTCTTAATTTCCTTTGTCTCACATTTACTAATTCCTACTTTATGGGTTTTCATTCTAAACGTGTATAATACTCTTTTACAATAGAAAATTTAAGTGGGTTTTCATTCTAAACTCATAAATGTAATACTCTTTTACAATAAAAAATTAAGTGGTTTTTCATTCTAAACTTATATAATACTCTTTTACAATAAAAGATTAATTCGTTATACATTCTTCCAATATCCTTGATATGACGTATTACGTCTCAAGGACATCGTGCATCCCACAATCTCTTTATTGTATTCCTTTAAGTAGAGGCTAATTTGTTAATTGTATCGTTTAACATTAACAGGTATTAGATTTATAAAAGAAATGGAATGGAATAATACCAGAGAAAGATAAATGACTTCCAATTGGCTCTGAAGTGTTGTTTTATCGGCAAAGTCTCGCCCTAATGACAGCCGGTTAATCGTTATGATTGACAGGCATCCGGAAAGCATGACAGCCTCGTTATGTATTATTAAAAAATTAATTGCAGCATATCATATTCAGGTTATTATGCCAAGAGGATTACGAACAATTTGCTATACCAGGGTCACTTAAGGACTTTTTGCATGAAAGTGATTTGTGGTTGGTTCGAAATTGGAACAGTTCGTGTATTAATGATTGACTGATATCATTTCAATGGAACACGTTTACATATACCAAAATAAATTAATAATACTCGTAGAGTCGAGCCAGATACTGTACATAGCCAAATAAAATAATAAAAGAATTTGAGAGTGAATTACTTGTTACTGAAATGAATAAATCTAAATAAGTAGAAGGTATTGAATACAAGATAAATCATTAACGTGATGTGAATGATGCATATCGTATAGCTTACCCAAAACTAAAATAAAATAAGACGTATTTAAAATTACAGATTGGAAAAAAGAATCTAAGAACACGTTCATGCTAATCAAGGCTAAATCAATAAAATACTGTCTCGCAGTCACTCCGAACCGCCTTTACCTTACTGACGAAGCCATTGGCGACTTTGTCTTCCTCAGGTGCTGAGTCTGGGCGGAGGGGCGGTGTGCTGCCTGCTGATCTCGGCCGAGGAGCTCGACCAGGTGATCCAGACGGCCTACAACACCTACCACGACCTGCAGAATCCCATCAAAGTCTACGGACCAAACGGTACTGAGTCAGGTGAGAGAGTGAAAGGACCTGGCGAAAGCGGGGTGGATCTGTGGTGGTGGTGATGGTGAAGGATACACGAAAAAATATATATATAAAAACATAAATAAAAAAAAGAAAACAGGAGACGGGACACCTACGGATTCCTTCAGATTTGAATGAGAGAAATGTTATCCTAACATTGCTGTGTGTGTATGTGTGCTGTGTGTGTGTGAGAGAGAGAGAGAGAGAGAGAGAGAGAGAGAGAGAGAGAGAGAGAGAGAGAGAGGACAAGCACGAACACAGAAACACAACAGATCCTCGTGAGAGTCAACGAGTGACAGGGAAAGAAAGTGAATGACCGCCGAGTGACTCTTGTAGTAGTTCGTAGTAGCAGTAGTAGTAGATTGTAGTCCTAATAATCTAAATAAGTTTAAGACATTTTTATCTTCATGTCATCAAGAAACAGTGCATGTTCAGTGACGGCACCCCTTTTATTTTACCTGTGCGAATAGACCCATCAATATAACAAAGAAAAATATCTTAGTTTCATCATTCGATTTTATACCATTAAAAACAATTTTATTCATAACCCAAGAGAGCTCTGATAGTCCTTCCTTACCAAATGAATGGATTTGTCTTCAATATTAGGTTATTTTTCGTGAGGTATATTCCCCTTTATCAACAGCTTATCGTTCATATGAATATTTAGGAATTAGAATAAGGAAAAATTATAAATTTTTATGTGAATTGTGTGAATATGATAATCTGAAGCTATCCGGCATCCAGTGCGTCTTTCTGGAACAATTTTTTTTATCAAAAATTTTTCATACAAGGTAAGATCTGGTGGATCATTTATTTTTACAGCATTTTCACCTAAATTTTGTGAGTCTAGTAATAAGCAAAAAATTTTTATTTTTTTATAAAAGACTATATCTTCCAAGGTGCCATTTTCTTTAGATGAAATCTATACGAACATTTTTCTATAGCATTTTATGTTTTATTCACATTGTTCAAATACATTTTTTTTGTCCGAAGATGTTAAGAAAAGGTATATGTTAGGGAATTTTTTTCCCCAATTTATGAAAAGAGGTACAAACTAAAGTAAGTGTGAGCATTCAGATTAATTATATTTCTTCATTGCATTTAATTTTTTGTTTTTCTCCACACAACAAGACAAGTTGGCACATTCGAGCTTTTGTATATCTTTCTCGCAATGAAGTGATATTATTTTTTGTACTACAGTGCTAACCTGACACACAATGGTTGGTTGCTAAGAAGGGATGATGATCAGAATAACTGAATTGATCCCACTTACCTAGAAATTTTATTTACCATTTAGCATTTTTCCTCATTTTGTTTTTCGAGAGAACCGTCAGAAAATGGCTTTTGAAAAACATTAAATCTAAAATACTTAAAAGGATTTGTTCCTGACACCAGTTGCTACCAAAGCAGCAGAGGTATGGCACAAGGGAAGTCGGTGTGTTCGTGTCCATCATATTTCTTCATGGCATTGCAACATTGCAATGCAGTTCACTCTTGTTCAGTGTTGATGGTAGTCTCTCTTCTTATCTTGTTTTCTCGACTTCTTAACATAACTTGACACAGCAGTGATCAGTCTCTCTCTCTCTCTCTCTCTCTCTCTCTCTCTCTCTCTCTTCTCTCTCACACACACACACACACACACACACACACACACACACACAGAGTGCTGTGATCGGTGATCATCCATCTCCCTGCAATATTGAACCGGTGGCCACGGTTGAACCTCTCCTTCCATAAAAGCACAAGTGAGATAAGTAGCATCGTTTCCTCTTGTTCAGTCTAGTAAAACGCACAAAGACCTATTGAGCAGGTGCTACGCAATCGCTCACACATCCGGGCCTGAATTCAGGATATGCTAAAGAGGAAGTGAGTGGCACAACTTATCACCGAGGAATGAGGCGGATATGCGCGTTGCTTGCTGCTACATTCGGCCCTTTTAAATGAGAAACTCGCTTGCCAAGAGGGACACATCGAATGAACACTTCTCATTTTAAAGGCTCTGTTTCCTTGCTGTCGAGGAATCTTTGAATACTGAACATCACATCTTTTTATGCTGTTTTTAATAATGCACGCAACTCACTCGAAACCATTTTGAAATTTGTTTTTTTTTCAAATTGTACATGTTTGTACTGAAACATTTCTCTCTTTTAAGTAATCGTGTTTTTAATGTTATTTTTATACCCTATTTTTAACACTCAAAACTATTATGAAATTAGTTATTCCATCTTACGTTTCACAAACATCTCGGTTTCTTTTATTGTCATCACTTTTATTCCATTTAAATGCGACCAAAATAAATACAATTTTGAAATATTCAGAAACTCCCTCGCTTTTTGAAATGGACAGAGAGGTGGTGTGGGGGGGGGGGGGGGGGGGGCGGATGGAAAGAGCTAATTGTCGCCCTGTGTCACTGGTTTAGCATTGTCGAAAGGAGCGCGCTATTTTGGGGGTTCAAGTAGGATAATTGGAACCTCTTGAAATTGGACCCACATGCGCGCACTCGAGGCTCTCTCTCTCTCTCTCTCTCTCTCTCTCTCTCTCTCTCTCTCTCGTCCTCTCTCCCCTCGTCTCGTCTCTTCTCACTCTCTCGCTCTCTCTATCTCTCTCTCTCTTGTGGGACCGGTCGTTGAGTTCTTGTCTGAAAGGTAACAGGTATGATAAGGTGTTGGGCCAAAGGGATGATTCTGTGTAGAATTCTGTGCTATTTTTCTTTCTTTCTCTACGAAATCTTCAAATTGGTTGATGCACATTACGGAGGCGAAGTCAAGTTCTTTTACAATCAGGCATCTAACTAAAGCGGTCTTTTATCGGTGACAAATCTATTATATTAATTCTGTTCAGTATTTGCCTAAATTTTTATTTTAAAGGAACTGGTAACCTGGTTACATTTAAATGTTTGTCTTCTCTGTACCCAACCTACTATGAGAAAATTTTAAGAAATTAGATTATGGGTATCACATAAGAAGCATGTGAAATCATTCATATTAAAATATCTATGTACACACATGTGCCACATACACATGCATACACACACACACACACACACATATATATATATATATATATATATATATATATATATATATATATATATATATATATATATAATTATATATATATGATATATATATAGATATATATATATATATATATATATATATATATATATATATATATATATATATATATATATATTATATGTATATATACACACAGTAGACCCCCCGTATTTGCATTCTCCGGATTCGCGGATTTCTCTCTAAAACATTTCCTCCTATTATTCACAGGAAATTCACCTATTCGTGGTATTTTATCCACAAATTCCAGTTTTTTTATCAGTTCCATAATAAAATGCACTTTTTGTGATAAAGCCATTAAAAAAGCCAGGTATAAAAATTTTTAGTGGGCTTTTCTTAGAGTTTTAACTTACAAAATAGGAGGTCTTATGTGTATTTTAGGGGTTCCAACTTTTCGTAAGTTCTAACTATTCTCTGGGGGGTCTGGTACGCATCCACTGCAAATACGGGGAACCCCTTTTATGTATAGGTATTTATATTATATATATATAATATATATATATAGATATATATATATATATATATATAATATAATTCACCTTCAATCCATTAATATTTCCGAATTACCTATAACGAAACTGTGTACATTTCAGGTGCCGAGGATCTGAATCTGAAAGACCCCGAGATGATGTACATCGAATGGGGAATCATCGCCACTTTGCTCTTCATGTTCGTCTGTACAGTGGTCGATGTACTTCTCGTCATTGCAGCTATCAGGGTGAGAATTTGGCAACTGCAGTGTGCAATTTTTGTCTTGTTATTCGAAATAAGTATATATTGTTCATCCAGAGGTAGTCAAGACCTCTTCACTGCAGTATGCAATTTAAGGGTACCATCTGGATTGATGAGGAAATTAAATGTTATTTGGATTTTTTGTGATATGCATACAATTTGCATTATGTTTCAAGTCTCTGAGTTTTTTTACTAATTTATTTTGGACTAGGGATGCCAAAATTTTAAGTCTTAACGCCTAATGTCCTTTCATGACAGTTTGAGAATCAACATACACAATCTGAAAAAATTAGCTGGGGGGGCTGAGGGAAAGGAAAAATCACCTGACAAAAAACCTATTAATTTTGAACTCTCTCTCTCTCTCTCTCTCTCTCTCGTGGTTTCATCTCCCTGTGTATACACGTACACACTGAAATGCCAGTTAAGTTATAAGAAAAAAAAAATGCTAAAATCAAGACAGATATTTTGATATCCACACCAGTATTCACTCTCCAGCATAGTCAAAACCATACCTTTCTTTGCAGGAAACACCGTACATGATGATACCATGGATGGTGGTGCAGTGGATCACCATATTCCTCACCATATCAATCTTTGGAGTTGTGCTATGGGTAAGCTCTCGTTCCTCAGAGGGTAGATATACACACATCCTGAAAATGATAAATGTACAACAAAAATGAAACCTCCATGCTTGAATCTTCTTATATTGAAGCTTCTTTATATAGTACATTGAAGCCTCCTCAATAGCATATAGACCCATTTGCCACGCTCAGCAATGTCATCATCGTCTAAGAATTGAGCAATGATTAAAATTGGTCGGTTTTTCGCGCTCGTAAGTTAATCAAATCTTATCAGGTGATAAATATTTTCATATCCGTTCATAATCTCTTATCTAAAGGGTGTTGACGTCACTGATTTGAGATGAATCATTTTTAAAATCGAACTACCGGCAGTATAACGAACGTTATGACCGTCCAAATATTAATATTCAAATATAGCTGTTTGACGAGTCGTTGTTTAGTATCTTTTATAATATATCAAGCAAGTTAATAATATATTGTGCCTTTTACACCCGTAGTTCATTACATATTGACTGTCGCGAAGAAAGAATAAATATATTAATACCCATTTTCTTATTATAATATCACTAATAGTACTACTGATTAGTTTCAGAAGACAGTCGAGTCATATTTCTAGACTTTTTCAAAGGACTGATTCTAAATTAACATATGAAAATAGTGCAATGCATAGTTAAAGAAGTTGAACAGGTAAATAAGAAAAAAAAAGACCAAAGGTAACATGGAAATTAAAAGGCTGACGGCAACGCAACTAGAGTCGAAAGGAAGTTAGTACAAAAAACCTCCCAAGACACACTGTCAGCAGTACCCTCCTATGTGATAAACACTGAATTAATATCTTAAGTAAACTGTAATTAATCATCAGTGATTTTTACTCTTCATTTGCATTCCCTTCATAGACTAAAGAATGAATTTATCCAGCTTTTTTCCTGAACCATAACATCGTAGCCAGATATTTGCTTTCTTTTCACAGTAAACAGTCTAAAAAAAATGATTTACCCAGCTTCATCCATCTGGATCATGACTTCACAACCTGACATTTGCTTTCTCTCCGCAGTACCAGCTGGTGGCTATGCCGAGGTACTGGTGGGCCGTCATGTTCGTGGTAGCGGTTGTGATTCTCATGATCATGTCGTTCGTTTTGGTGCTGTCTCTTTACCAGAGCGTCAGGGAGCGGGAACTGCCCGAGTTCTATCAGGGAGCAGAGTTGGTGGTAAGTAAATCCTTATGGAAGCGAGCGAATGAAACTACAGGCAGTCCCCGGTTTACTACAGTTTCGGCTTATGAAATTCCAAGGTTACAACGCTTTCCAATTATATATATTCATCAGAAATTATTTCCAGGTTTACAATGTATGTTCCACAGTTATAACGCTTACAGGCGCCAATTTGATGGAAGAAATATGACCTCAAAAAGGCAAAATAGTAAATGTTTGAAGGTTTTATTGATGTAAAAATGCAGTTTACATAGTTTTCAATACACCCAAAGTATTAAAAGTAAGGTTTTCTTGGGATTTTTGATGATGTTCCAGCTTACGATGTGTCTCAAGAACAGAACTTCTGTCGTAAACCGGCGGCTGCCTGTACTATAACTGGAACCTCTAAAGCTTAGGCCAGGAGTCACCAGTCTTTGAAGCTAGAACAGCCAATTACTCAGAAAATCATGGAAATATAGTTCCGTCAGACCCGTAGTGTCAAAAATGGCCTTAGAAACTATTCATGTATCAATAAAAAATAAAAAAAAATAAAATTATGCCTACAATATGCTTTCAACATTTAATGGAATTTAATCAAATATTGTCTTGAGAGGTTATATAAATTTTTGGTTTTAATTGGATAAAAAAAGTATTTTTTCAGCATCTGGAGCCGCCGGCTGGCGACCAATGGCTTAGGCGAAGATGCGATGCATTCCCACTCTAAAGCAATTCTCCTTGTATTTTATGATTTACTGACACTTTTATCTAATCATGTATTACTTTGTTAATTAACTTTTTCTTCCTGTTACTACTTTCAAATATATACCACATTCCTTGGAATCTTGAATTTCAAATAACTGGCCCCCGTGGGCTCGCTCCATATGAATAGTGTTCATCTTCTTAATAATAATAATAATAATAAAATAATAATTGAAAAGGAAATCCACAAAATCACTTTGTAACTTGTTTACTTCTAAGTATTTACATTTAGTTTTACTCCACACTCGAGTACTTTCAGGCCCTTCTGTGGCCCATTCTCAAGAGATGTTTGGGATGTTAGCCTGGGTCAAGGCCCAGCAGTCTTCTGGAACTTCTCGTTGTGCTGTCATTTATGCGATGGCTGTTCTGGTTTTCTTGAGAGTTGCCAATCCCCTCTTGTCGCTCTGATATCCTGAGCTGATGGTCAATGGGATTCACCCTTGTGGTAAGGGTGTGGTCACCAAAAGTCTGTTGGGCAGGAAACCTAATCTCCAGGTCAGCAGGGTCAATCTTAGCTTCTTTTAATATCAAAGCTCGGCTTATGGGATCTTCTGAGGTAAAACCTTTGTTTCCTTCAATTACTTTAATCTCTCTGATAAGTGCACCTTCTACTACCCTCCTGTGACTAATTTTGTTGCTTTTGTATATAAGCCTACTGTTTTTGAAATCCATCCTATGGTCATTTTCCAACAATGTCTAGCTATAGCACTCCCCACCCCTGAGATTAAGCTGTACTGCCCTTCTATGTTCTTGGACTCTAGGCCTTATTCTCCTACCTGATTCCCCCACATATCTGTCTCCACAATTATTGCAATTGATTATGTATACCCCCGCTACATCATCTGTATTACTGTCTTCTCCTTCCAATTTATACATAATCAATTGCAATAATTGTGGAGACAGATATGTGGGGGAATCAAGTAGGGGAATAAGGACTAGAGTCCAAGAACACAGAAGGGCAGTACAGCTTAACTCTCAGGGGAGTGCTATAGCTAGACATTGTTGGGAAAATGACCATAGGATGGATTTCAAAAACAGTAGGCTTATATACAAAAGCAACAAAATTAGTCACAGGAGGGTAGTAGAAGGTGCACTTATCAGAGAGATTAAAGTAATTGAAGGAAACAAAGGTTTTACCTCAGAAGATCCCATAAGCCGAGCTTTGATATTAAAAGAAGCTAAGATTGACCCTGCTGACCTGGAGATTAGGTTTCCTGCCCAACAGACTTTTGGTGACCACACCCTTACCACAAGGGTGAATTCCATTGACCATCAGCTCAGGATATCAGAGCGACAAGAGGGGATTGGCAACTCCCAAGAAAACCAGAACAGCCATCACATAAATGACAGCTCAACGAGAAGAAGTTCCAGAAGACTGCTGGGCCTTGACCCAGGCTAACATCCCAAACATCTCTTGAGAATGGGCCACAGAAGGGCCTGAAAGTACTCGAGTGTGGAGTAAAACTAAATGTAAATACTTAGAAGTAAACAAGTTACAAAGTGATTTTGTGGGTTTCCTTTTCAATCTTCAGAAGAAAACTGAAAGAAGTTTTTGTTTGGTTAATAATAATAATATCAACAGCAAAGGCGTTAAAGATATTAGTGAGTCGGTCTTTAGAACGAAAGCGAACGGATTAAACAAACAAAACTGCTTCATTGTGAATGAGAATGCAATGGTCCTGAAAAATATGAAAGTGGATAATTGGTATTCAAGCAGCTAGACACGGACAGCCGAAGTTTACCTTCAATTTTTTATATCTGCCATTTTATTTTCCGATTCTTCTACAATCTTGTACTTTTCAGGTTATGATAATGACTTGATTCATTGGTTGAGATTTCGGGGCATACTAACGTTTATAAATGTTTGTATATTTATGTGTAAAGCATGGTTGTATGAAAGTGGTATATATACGTATCTATTGTCGAGAGAGAGAGAGAATTCGTAACTGAATATTCATATTGCCATAACTCGGTAACAAAGCTTACCCTTTTGCATGCCTATAACTTTTCATCCAAGAATTTCTATCTGAAACATTTCTTTCTTTCCAGCATCGCCACATCTGGTTGTCTCAAAAAGGAAAGTATTATGAATAAAAATAAAAAAAGACGGAAACTAATGCCTCCAACACAAAAGAAAATACCATCATTCCAGCGAACTGGAGAAAAGAAGAAGAGGAGAAGCATTAGAAAATATGAATGCTGCTTTCACGCTTCGGGAGAGGAGAAAAGAGCAGCGCAGATCTCGACGGGGAAAATCTTCGGCCTGGAAAGAGAATGGGGATATTGAAACACGGAGCCGCCTGTCTCTTTAAATTCTTCTCAAGACTCAAGAGAAGAGGATTGTTCGAGAGGAAGTGGAATGTCTCCCTCGGTTAGTAAAAGGAAAAAGAAGGACGGGAACTCGTAAATGAAGGTGCCATTTCTGTATGTACTTACAGAGCTCGTTGTGTCCCATTATTCTCGACGAGAGGAACCATCGTCATTATTCCATTTTCGCTTGGTGTGTGGTGGACATTGTGAAAATACGCTATGAAACGTCTGTCGCTTGAATGAATGTTTCAGTGAACATTTTACAAGACTTTTTGTTTGTTAATGTTGCTGTCGACCGTGATGGTACAACTCATTCGTCTCTGTTTATTGTGATTTGTGATTGAGGCGTTTCTTTGTGTTCTGTGATTTTTGGTTTATTATTTAAGCGCTCCGCTTTACATATTTTGCCTTCTATTGTTTTCGAGAATAGAAATGCAGAAGTAAGTGGTAGTCATTCATCTGATCATTATGAGTGAAAGTGAAAGCCAGCTGTTGAATGAATCTTAGGCTCGTGTGATAATGATTTCTGAATCTATTCATATTTCATCAACGGCCGAGGTGAATGGTTTCCTTGTTGTTTAGCATCGTTCAATATAATACGGGCTGATCTAATCTAAAATAAAATCGCGACAGTACTTGCCAATATATGAACTATACAGATAAGACACATACATAGAGACAGACATACGTACATAACAATAAGCAACCACCAGCTTAGGAATATGCACAATTTACTGCACAAGTTAATTACCTCCAGTGATTAACATGCCCACACACACACACACACCGAGACACACACATACACACAACACAACACACATAATAATAATAACCCATACTTAGTGATTAGAGTTGTTGCTGAGCTTTCGCAACCTTAAACGTCAGCTTCACTTGCTGTGGAGCTACCAGCAACCGTTATGGTCCTGAAAAAAGGAAATACATTGTAAGCAGTAGCAAATACGTACAAAAAAAAATTGTTTGATCTAGTATATGATATGAAATTGATTTACTCTCTCTGCTCTGCGAGTTTCAGCTCTATGTTAGGCTTTTCGACATAGAGCCCAAAGCCTGAGGGTTCGAAATTCATTACAGGGTAGACTTAGAGTCTAATGGAAGGTTGACATAAGAACTGATTTCAGTTGTTTTGGTAGTGATAATACATACATGCATGCACACACCTATACATATATATACATACCTGCATACATGTTGAAGTATGAAGGTGAAAGCGACTGTCGTGTTGTATTTTCTCTTGTGCCACCTTCTATTAAGGGAAACGATTTGAGGTTGGAAACGTAGCCAATTTCCTATTTGCAATTGATATGGCTCTTCTTTTTGTTTGGCTAATTCAATTACCATCTAAATGGTACTAGTATGCCATTTGTAATCAGTGCCAAAATGCATTCATAGATAATGGTCGGTCTGCTGGTTGGACGTCAGATAATTCCACATTTACGATGAATGATACCTGGAATAAAAATGCACGTGAATAGCGTTATTTTATCATATAATAATACTTGATTTTATGTTCTGGGTTGTAGAAATTCTTTGGCATTATATTAGAAATTTCGAAAAAAAAAAAAGTTACATTTTTCCATTCACTTCTTAACATTAAGTTTATTAGGGCTTTTCATGAAAAAAAGTAATCAGAGTACGGAAGAATCTGTTATATCTGAGCTACTTGCAAAATAATATGAAAATACGTCGAATTAATGAAAAGAAAAAAATTATTTTTCTCGTATTTATTCTCCAGTTAAGGAGATTTTCATAGTTATTGTAATCAAGAAGGGAATGATGTTTTAAGAATATATAATATATATTTATATTTTTGCATAATAGTCACACAGATCCTCGTGAAAGAAAAAGTTCCTACCTTTTAAAAAGAATATTAATCCAGTTTTCCTTAAATGCGCACAAAAAAATGCATGAAAGGTGAAAATTATGCAAAATATCTTTCTCCTACCCCCTGCCCCTCTCTCTCTCTCTCTCTCTCTCTCTCTCTCTCTCTCTCTCTCTCTCTCTCTCTCTCTCTCCTGATTATGAAATAGCAGAAAGGCCACAATGATCTCATTAGGAATATATTTCATGTGTTGGAGTTCTCTCTCTTTTTCCACTGACTGCTAAGTAAATAAAAAAAATATTGTGATCTCACTGAAAATATGATGTAATTCACTTCATTAAAATGTGTCTCTATGAAATAAATATATGAAGAGAGAGAGAGAGAGAGCCATTATCGTACAGACACCCAAAGAACCTTGGACAGCCTGCCCAAGCAGTAATTTGCTTGTGACTTGCAATTCTCTTCGCAAGCGCTTTTATGCAAAAACTGTACTGCTGTGGCCTTGGTGTTTTTTTTTTTATCTTCAGTGTTAATTGAGTTAGTATCTTAACGGACAGGGTAACAGACAGACCTCTTCGAAACCTAATCCTGAAATTTTTAATATATATTATATATATATAAATAACTCAATTTATCCTAAGCTTTTCCCAGCATCTAATATCAAAACTAACTCCAATCTGTTGTGAAGGTGTTTGCACATTTGTGTCGAGACCGAATGCAGAGGCTTTAGCCGTTTAAAGACGTTGCAATGCTGAAGAAATTCATGCGTACGTTAATGTGTATTCATCCATGCATGTGCCTTTATGTGTATGCAGATCTTGAAGAAAGAATATCGCGTATGATGTCCTAGCATACAAAAAAAGTTTTTACTTTATCATTAGGTGACTGTATAATCTTGTATTAAAAGTGTGCTGATGCGGGTAAATTCCTCTATTCATTATATTTCCCAGATGATGATAACCGGTTATCCATATTTATTCATTCATACGAGGTGCTATTTCAATCAAATGCTGATAAATCGTCCGATTCGCAAAGGTAAAAGGTATTGAAAGAAGTGATTGAAAGCGAATTTTCTGGTGCTCTTTGGGCCTGTGGCCTTATATATATATATAACCTCAGATGACTGGAAACGTGTTTGAAACACTGGACAGACTGTCTGGAAGGTGACCAGTGGATGTGCCATTTTAATCAGTTGAATAGTTTAGAAACACACAATGTGACTTACACCGTTGAAATATATAATATATATATGTATATTTTTTATATATAGATATTTTAGCAACGAGTCCCTCAGCTCTGTGTCAGACAATATGCGCCCTGGGAAAGAATTTGTTCTGTTTCCACGGGTCTGGTTGCTCTAATATGTATATACATATATAATCATGTTAACTGTAAATATTATAGATATCTATTATATTAGCCCTAAACTGTTGTCTGTATTTAGATAATACCATATATGAGGAATATTGTGGTTGATGTGAAGAAACACTATGATATATGAAATAAATCAAGATGATAATTTTATACAAGGTGTTTTGAGAGATCCTGGGTCCTTTTCTTCATAGCTTTTGCTTTAACTGATAGCAATATGCACCGAGTGCATTAAGGGTTAGATTTTTGTCATCTGCACTTGAAAGTAATATGTTAATAATACCCAATTGGAAACGATTTGAAAATTCTTGCCAACAGAAGAAATTTGCTATTCCAAGTGATCCTCAAGTAACTACCTACAATTCCCTAGCAGCTCCTACAGCAACCAGGCGTAATTCGACGTCCAGCTTATTTTGGATGCATTCAAGATTTTGCCCTCACGCAGAAGTTGTAAAGATTATATTCCTAGCTTTTAGTATAAATTAAAGCGTGTTCAAATCTACGGTCAAATAGAGCCTTGTTTCACCAATGAAAATTAAAATGAATAAGCTATATTTTATAATTGTTGTGTACTTTATAAAATGTACATTATTTACTTTTTTACGTTTTCATTCTAATAAATAAATCCTAAATCTTTTATCCTAAAATTCCTGCATCTTTAACTCAACTCTAAACACCTTTTTCAGACCCTTTTAGGCTCTTCTATAGACCTTTCCTAATCCCAACAAGAACAAAAAAGTATTTTGTAGGCTTACTCCCGAGTAAGCGGAAATACCTGTCAGTAATTATAGCCATCTATTGTCCTTTAGTCATATGTAACGATTACAGTGCCTTAACCCGAAAGTGCTGAACTTTTCTGGGGCAGTAATACACATAGAGAGACGTAAACGGGTGCTTCTTGGGCAACTTTATTGGATTATGCAAATTATAATAAAAGTTTATCCACTTGGAGATCCTCTCTCTTGAACGTAAAATTTGCTTGTCTCCAAAAATATATTAAGGTCACGAAGAAGAGGCGGCACATCCTTATCGCTTGTTACAAGAATGCTATTTCTGTGGTCAAGTAAGCTCTTTGAGCAGCTCCTATCCAATACTCTATGGTCTTCATGGTTATCGTAGCCTCTTGTAAGACTCATGAATTTACATAGGTAGACCGTTACCCTCAGTCATTTAAGGAAATCGGAATACTTTCTTGCATCCAAGATTTCTTCAAGTGTTATTTAATTTTCCAACGTGCCAGGAGATACCCAAAGAATGGCCTTCCGTGTTGCACATCATGCAAAACAAACTGCGTTTTATTACCTGTGGGTTTAAATTTCAGTTCTGCAATGAAACCTTAGATACCGACCGCGCCGTTGCAGAGGTTTCTTTAGCATTTACCTGGGAGTTGGTTAACTGAAAGGCTTTTCATTAAAATTCTGTTTACTTGCCTTATAGTAAGTCAAATTAAGTCTCTTAAGGATTTCAGTATTGCATACAAACACTTCATTAACCGTTGGATAATTTACCCCAATTTAACGAATTATTTCTCTCTTAGACAGAACTGGCAACTTATTAAAAATAATATAGTTAACAAGTAAAAGTCCAGAAGAACCTTCTACAGGCAAATCTACTCCTCATAACTGCAATCCATGCATCAATGAGCGTACTTCACTCAAGCAGTTTGACCGACTTATACTCAAGATCATTATCTGTTACGGTAGAATCCATGATCAGTGATCTGAAAGTTTAACTATTGGGAAGGGAGGCCCGAAAATTCCTCTTCTAATCATTTTAAGACGAGATGGTATTTAGCATCAGAAATAGTGAGGCGGCTAACCACCTTCAAATATCTGTCAAATATTCCGACATATAAATCAATTTCATAGAATCTGAAAGATTCTTAAATTGCTTTATAAAATTCGAGAAAGCAAACTTATCCTTTTCAGACACTGAAAATGAGGGTTTTCGTTCACTATTAAGCCTGGTCAGAACTTCATTCATCTGCTGATCCACAACAAAAGCAGAACTAGCCCTGGCACCTTGGTTCTTTGAACAATCTAACTCAAAATATGAGTGGATGTTTATTTCATAATTCTGCCTGTTCCGCAGACGTAAACAAACCTAACCTATCCTAGAATGCCAGGTCCTGGCCTAACCACAGCTTACCTACTAACCTTACTTAGGGTACCTACTACGGGTTTCAGAGGCAGTGCAAGCACGTTTTTGTGCAATAACTCTGTAACGAACTCTCGAATCAGAACGAGATTTTGCTTTAGTGTATTACACCCAGTGCCGTAATTTATAAGGGTATCGTGAATCACTAATTGTTAAGAATAAAGACACTTACCCCTGTACCAAGAGGCAAAAACTCCATTAGCCAGAAATGGATACGAACACAACAATAAAAAGCTCCGCCTACCTTCTCCCCCCACCTCACTGCCACCCCTGTCCTTCTTCCTTCCCTTCTCTCTCTCTGAAAGTTGTTTCAGTTTAAACTTATTTTGTATGATTTTTCTATCTATCTATCTATCTATTTATCTAATAATATACATTGTTGTATATATCTAACGATCTAGTTGGTTGTTAGGTGCCAGTTGACTGATTTATTTATGCACTGATCCGCTCATCTCTCTCTCTCTCTCGCGCTCTGTGTGTGTGTGTGTGTGTGTGGTACTGGAATCTACCTGTAAATGGTTATTAGAGTGAGAGATATGTGAATGTACGGTGGAGCAGTAAAACGATAGACACTATGATTTATGGTAAAGTGACTGTTATTTGTGCATCACTATAATCAAGGGTTTAACCCTAATGAATGTCCGGTAGAAAGGCTCAATTTTTATTTGTAACACAAAGGAACTATAACCAGTTACCTATTCAAACCAATCTGAAGGCTATTGGCGACTTTTTCATGGCTAAAAAAGTTGAAAAGTTGCGTGACAAACGAACTTCTGCAACCGTGCCGACAGTTATGTTCCGTGGTGGCCATATCTTCTTCACCTTCGTAATACAAGTACTATGTTGCTGATACCCTGAGTCCACATGAGGATTACGAAGAAGGTAACCAACCACAAGTATAACAGCTGCTTTACCATAAATCATAGTGTCTATCGCTTTACTGCTCCACCATACATTCAGATATCTCTCACTCTCATAACCATTTACAGTAGGCACCACTACCACAGAGAGAGAGAGAAGAGAGAGAGAGAGAGAGAGAGAGAGAGAGAGAGAGAGATGAGTGGATCAGTGTGTAAATATATCAGTCAATAGGCAACTAACAACCGAGTGAATCGTTAGATATATCTACCAATGTAAAATATTATTAGATAGAAAAAAATCGTATGAAATATGTTTAAACTGAAATAACTTTCAGAGAGAGAGAGAGAGATGTGCAGATCAATGCATAAATAAATCAGTCAACTGGCAGCTAACGACCGACTGGATCGTTAGATATATACCATGTATATTATTAGATAGATAGATAGAAAAATCATAGAAAATAAGTTTAAACTGAAGCAACTTTCAGAGAGTGAAGGGAACGTGAGGGAAGGAAGAAGCACTGGGGTGGCGGTGGAGGTGGGGGGGGAGAGGGTAGGTGGAGCTTTTTACTGCCGTGTTCGTATCCATTTCTGGATAATGGAGTTTTTGTCTCTTGGTACAAGGACAAGTGTCGCTATTCTTTACGATTAGTGATTCACGATACCCTTATAAATTACGGCACTGGGTGTAATACACTATAGCAAAATCTCGTTCTGATAAGTGTGTTCGTTACAGAAATATTGCCAAATAAACGTGCTTGCACTGTCTCTGAAACCCATAGTAACTTAAAACATGTCTACTATAAAAAAAATTGAGTTGGATCTAGACCTTCCAAACAAAAACGATACTAGGATTCTGAAGACAGCAAGGACATTTACTCTAGGTTATTTTGCAAGGCATATTTATACCTCCCAGATACTATCCAATACAGCACAACACCCTCTCGGGTCATAGGTACTACATCTGTTTGATAACTTACTAAAGGCAGATGTCCAACCTGTTTTATTTTGGTGATCATTCCTGATTCTTGTCTTAGCCTTTTGTTAACATAATTATTGAGGACACGTCGCCTTTGATTATATACGTCCCACTACGGTGCATCAAACTCATTGTCTTGTCGTAGAACCTATGTTTAATTTGTACGGCTAACCGCAAACTGTCCGATCTAACTTTGTGATCTGATCGTATATGAAAGTTGTGTTCTAAGTTACTCATTTCAGTTATTCCTAGAGCTTGATCATAGTTTCCCCCAAGGACCACAACGACAACATCTGGGTCCCTCTGCTCGATATCTTCGACTACTGTCTCGTTATTTTACACTTGTTCGTACTCCTTAAAGGGGTAATACAGAAACACAATTTCCAGATTGATAAAATGGTCGCCAATAGACAATTCCTCCCATTCATATTAAGAGACAAGACAAGGTTCGGCAAAAGGGTAGGAGCAAAAATATCTACAACGCCTTCAATTGCTTACCATAAGCCAGTTCGAGACCACAGAGCAAGGAATACCTTGGCTCAGAGTTATCAAGTTCCGAATTAATTCCGAAAATATATCGCGTAAAATATAAAATTGTCTGACTCAAATCTATTACTCCATAAAGAATAATACAGAAAATTATCATAGAAATTAAATTATTTATCTTACATCCTAAATACGCAATATTACAAAATATTTATAATTAAATGAATTAATCTGCAACAAACCAACTGCTCTGACTTGCACTGCCGAAATCTACTAGACACGCCCTAAAAAAATTAAATAATATATATATATATATATATATATATATATATATATATATATATATATATATATATATATATATATATATAGTCGTGTCTAAAATTAGGCCTAAAATAGCAAACATGTAATGCACTTATATGATTCCTTTCTGAATTAATCTGGAGTTTCTTAAGCACAAAATAAACACCATCCACTCTTCAGGAGTGTCCCCATCCCACTGACGTTACTGACGTTAGTGACGTAACGTTTGCTCTAGGAGTCTATGGTAAGCCCAGTCGTAGTCAATTTTGTTTCGTATGAAATTTTAACTCTTTTTCTTATTAATGAATATTACGAATTATTTATTGGGATATTTCAATTAATACAATTATTACTTTCATTTTATGAGTAGATATTTATTTAACAGTAATTACTTTGTCTTATCTATCGGATAATGACATTACTTAAACGGTAGTTAAGAATCGCATGACTAATTTACCATACGAAAACGTAAACACCGTAATTATAATTATTATAATTTTATTTAATGTAAATATTAAATCCCTTTAATCCATCGAATAGTTGGAAATAAACTTCTAGCACTGTTGTTTACAAACACCACTTAGCTTCATTCATAGGTAGTCTAGACTCGCAGAAACCTTCCAATTTTAAATTTAGGGTAATTCTGATAGTCTGCAATGATTTTGCAACATACCACAGTCTCTTTTGCTGATTTCAATGACCTAAAATGACAACTAAAACAGTGACATCCTACATTAAATTGGAACACGTTAATGCAGGATTATTCAGTGGTACTCAGTGTTTGATCTCTTGTAGGCTGGCAAAGAAACACGAGCAAAGATATGTCTCTTTAATTAAAAAGAGGTTACTATACAAACTGACGGCTAAACAGAGACTAACAATATTTGTTACATACATATAAAGAAAAGTATTTACAGAACTCTCGCTTGTTTATTTACATTCGAAACCAATTACCATTACAATATAATTACCGAACAACCCATTACATAACTGGTAAACAAATGAATATGGACATTTGGAGATATATCACACACCTCCCCGTAAGACGTCTAGGGTGATAATATTATAATCCCTGGCGTCTGAAAATCCTTCTTATTCATATGTATTTTTCTTCCATTTTACTTGTAGACGATCAGGTTCTTTCCTATGCCGCAAACTACGACGTGGAGCTGGTGTAGGCAAGATTGATTTGCTAATAACCTCAGCAGTAGAATTATCTTGTGACTTCTCCACATCCTTTGGTTTACTGGGAGTATTAGTTGCATCAAGGCTTGATCCATATATTGGTAAAAGAGGTCGATGTGGTCTCAGGAACTTTCGGTTTCTCCACAAAATGCGCCCACTGCCCATCTTTATGAGATAATCTCGCCTGGATCCAATGCCGACAACAACACCTGGGCGATTCCAAAGTCCTGTAGTGTGATCCTGAACATCAACATAACTACCCATTTTCAAATGAGAAAGGGGTCTGGCAGTACTGTCGTATCGTTGCTTCGCCTGACTTCGCAAATACTCTGCTTTAACATCACATTCCTCTGCTTTTCTTTTGCCACTCTTTTGGCAAATGAGCGACGATGTGGTAGAAAAAAAGACCTGAGGGGATGACCAAATAAAACTTGAGCTGGTGATCTGCCATCAGCACGAGGTGTATTCCTAAGCTCCAACATTCCACGGGCGAATTCATCCGCATCCAGGTTCCGATTCTTAGCAGTAGTCATAATCAGCTTCTTGATAATTTTCACTGATGCTTCTGCATGTCCATTTGCCTTCGGATTATATGGCGAAGTAATGCGATGTTCTACTCCCCAGCGAGATAAAAAACGTCTTAAAGCTGATGAAGCAAATCAGTTTTCAACAAAACAGGAACACCAGTATCTGAAAATATAGCCCTCAGTGACCGTATTAGATTGGATGCAGAAGCTATACCCTGGCACGAAGATACACAAGGCCATCCAGACAACCTGTCAATATAAACAAGATAAGTACGACCCATGACATGAAAATAATCCGCAGATACGGATTCAAAAACTCTACTTGGTAGATCTTCTTCTTGCCATAGAGGTTCATTTCTTTGATTTGGTAGAAGAGGACGGCATTTGATACAAGATGAAACCATGTTCTCAATATCTCTGTCAATTTTAGGCCAGTAAACAGTCTGTCGCGCCCTCCTTTTTGTGCGGTCCATTCCCTGATGACCATCATGAAGACATTCAAGAGTTTCCCGTCGAAGACTCTTGGGTATAAGTAGTCTTGCTCCATAAACAATTAGGTCATCATCTACAGCAAGCATATCACGTATATTCCAGAAAGGCCCGAGTTCTACTTCCAAATTATGGCAGTGTTCAGGAAAACCTTTCATTATAATTTCCCGAAGTGAATTGTATTCTGCATCCTGTTCAGCAGCAACACGTACCTTTTCCAGCGTTTTGTCCTTTAGAGGTGTCAGAAGTACACCATCTTCATAGATGTCAAGGGTTGCATTCACAATTGCAACATGCAAAGGATCAGTGGATCCATCCTCATTCAAACAATTTTTCTTCGATTATATTCATCTCCTGAAGAAATAAGTCCCATTACCGCTCGCTTGAATTTATAGCGACCCCATGGGGTAATGAAACGTGAGATCCTGGTCTTCTTCTGCAATCTTGACTTGGAAATATCCCATTTTTGCATCTAGTGTAGGAAGAACCACTTTGCCCAGTGCTAATCGAAGGTACTGCATCATGTGGTGATCGTACAGGATAAGTGGGTCTACATACATACTTATTAAGCTTAGTCAGATCATCACACAATCTTACTCCATTTGGCTTCTTAGCAGCAGGCACTATGGGATGACACCATTCTGTTGGATTCTCAACCTTACAGATAATATCTTTCTCCAAAAGTTCATCAAGCTGATCCTTTATTTCCGACCTCCAGCTGTATGGTATAGTGCGCGGGGCTGTCACAGCAAATGGTCTCACATTCTCAGACAACTTTATATGCATGGGACCTCCATGCATCTCCCTCAGTGTTTTTGTGGCACCAAATACCCGAAGAAATGCTGATACCAAAGCTGAAGCATGCTCTGCCCTTTCTTCTTCAGTTGGATCACGTTCATAAGGCCACCTTGGAAGTGCAACAGGAGAATGAACTACATTACAAGTAGTGTCTTTTTTCTCTCTGTAGTCCTTTGCGCGTTTCTCTTCATCTGGTATCAGGCAGTCGTACGGGAAGAGAATTAATTTGAGCAGGAAAATCCTCCGGTAGAATTCCCAAAGCAATAGAATCAAACCAGCTTAATAAAGCTCCCTTTACTTCTTTCACCACAGTTATTTCAGCTTGAGTTTGTCGATCACCAAGCGAAAGGTGCGAAGTAAAGCTCCCACACAATTAAGGGTCTGATAACCAGCAGAACAAAGCTTTTCAGTTTTAGAAGGTTCAAGCACATAGGGATATATACCAAGAGACCTCGCTACATTGAGGCCCATCACCGTTGCTTCTGCTCCCGAATCCGGTGTCCATAGTATAGAAGAGTTCCCTGCAGGATGAGTAATGTGAATCTGGACTTTCGGGGTTGCTTGAGAAATGGCACTGCTAACATACACATCACTTATGATCCTATGTACATCCCTGTTTAAGTCATACCATTTGACTTTAGTTTCGAATCTTTACTCTTTTCAGCAAAGAGGGAGTTTCCTTCCCTGTTGACCTACACACACAGCATAATGTCCAATCTCTCCACATTGGGAACACTTCTTGTCCTTTGCCTTACAAACATTCATGTCAAGAATGTCGATCTTTTCGCATCTAAAGCATCTTTCATTTCTATATAAACTGTTGGGTGCTTTCTTGCAGTTTCTTTTGTACCGTGAAACTTTTGCTATACTCTGTGGATCATTCCTCGTATTGTAGCGCTATTCTCATTAGCACTCTCCAGAAGCTCGACAAATATCTACAAGCCATTCTGCAGATTCAGGTCCTTTTCCTCTAGCATACGTTTTAGAGCTTGTTTCATGCACGAGTGCCAACAACAATACGGTCTCTCAATCTATTGTCCATACACGAAGAACAAAAATCACAGAATGCTCCAATTTCCCGGATACCACAAAGGAAATCGTCGAAACTCTCACTATTTCTTGTTTCCTAAGGTAAAAATTCTCTTCTGTCGACGATGATATTCCGTTGAACGCGCAAGTGACTTTCATGGCATCAAGTATAGTTTCAAGATCTGCATCAGCCGAAAACGAGAGGCCATATCGTAATGTTCGTGTTCCAGTCTTCATCTAAAAGAGAAAGCGAGAAACGACCTTTGCTCAGCAGGCGTTAATGATTTGATTCCAGTCAGCATTGCATATCCTTCAAATTTATGTCGCCAAGCATCGAACTCCTTCAAAGAGACTGACGATGACAGGTGAGGTGCAGGTGTGGCACTATGGGGAATTTTATACCGGTACTGCGCATCATTTTGCGTAATTTCAGCACCTCCACTTCGTTGACGATTTTCGTTGACATTTCCATTTTGCGCGCTCATCATAGTTTCTAACATCGTAGCTAAAGTTGAAGTTGCTAAACGTTGTTCCCTCTTCTGAGCCATATCCGCTTGCTTCGCCAGCAGCTCCGTCAATTGTTGTAGTTGCTCTTCCATCGTGTCAATCAAATCTTAAATTTTGAATCACTTCTGACTACGATCATTCCACCAGAGAACAGATCCTACTCACTGCGCCATGTTTGATCTCTTGTAGGCTGGCAAAGAAACACGAGCAAAGATATGTCTCTTTAATTAATAAGAGGTTACTATACAAACTGACGGCTAAACAGACTAACAACATTTGTCACATACATATAAAGAAAAGTATTTACAAAACTCTCGCTTGTTTATTTACATTCGAAACCAATTACCATTACAATATAATTACCGAACAACCCATTACATAACTGGTAAACAAATGAATATGGACATTTGGAGGTATATCACACACTCAGTCTTGTTTGCACTGCAAAATGTTTGCAGTTTATGGAAGGTCCCTGTTCATAGTCCAAGAGTGTAGAGTGAAATCACACCTTGAATGCTGACCTTCTGCAACGTGTTTTCAAACATGTAAATGCCATTTTTACTTGGCAAAGTAAATGATGGTAACAGTTACCGCAGTCTAAGAAATGTACTAATATTTGATTGTTGAAGAATTTGCTGCGTTTCACGTGAATTTCATTGTCTTTATCTTAAGAATCCTACTTCAAAATCTTATCAGATATTCACGGATTGAGAGCACAGTGTCGGGACTGGCTTTGTTTATATTGTACTTCCTTCAGACATTCTTTGGGACACCGTCAGCGCAATCATTTCCCGTATTACTCATCAGTTTGTAGAATCATATGCATCTTTAATATCTACAAGAAACGCGAGCTCAGCAGTCAAGCGTTAACTTTATAGGATGTGCAGTAGACGATGTCCTCGATTTAAAAATGTCGATGGAATCCACATTTCAGACTTTCAGAACTGAAAAGCTGAAGGAAAATGGAGCTGATCTGCCTCCGTCACTTAAAGATGATGCCGTCTGCACTCCAGCAGAGCCGGATATGGTCATCGTAGATTCTTCTGTTCGTCTCTTACATTCCAGACCTTTCGCTATCTTCTGTTAACGGCAGAACATGGCCATCCGCAGGGTGGGGCAAGGGAGGCCATTTGCCCCCACCGTGTAGGGTGGCCAGACGCCCTGCTTTAGGAAGGACAGCCCTGTTTTTGAGCATTTTGTCCTCTGTCCCGCTTCACCTAAAGAAGGGCGCTAAATATGTACATAAATACGAATACATATATTAAAACAGTGAGAATTGATGGTGAAAAAAACCATTGATTTTTTTTTTTTCATTACGCCAATAATTTCATATAGTGGCTGTTAGCACAGTTAGGAACACTAGGCATGGAGCCGCAGTGGTACTTGTATCTGCCCAGCCATGTACAAAAGACTTCTAGTCAACAGAAAACTCTTAGAGATGGCAAGGAGGGTCAAAATACAAACATTAGATTGATAATTAATTTAGTTTCTGAAATAATGTTAATTTTTTACACCCAGTTATGTACTAAATTGTTCCATCATGAATAAAATTGAATATTAAT
>NC_061089.1:22285151-22302651 GCF_015104395.2 Macrobrachium nipponense
TATACGTCCCACTACGGTGCATCAAACTCATTGTCTTGTCGTAGAACCTATGTTTAATTTGTACGGCTAACCGCAAACTGTCCGATCTAACTTAGTGATCTGATCGTATATGAAAGTTGTGTTCTAAGTTACTCATTTCACAGTTACTCCTAGAGCTTGATCATAGTTTCCCCCAAGGACCACAACGACAACATCTGGTCCCTTCTGCTCGATATCTTTCGACTACTGTCTCGTTATTTTACACTTGTTCGTACTCCTTAAAGGGGTAATACAGAAACCACAATTTCCAGATTGATAAAATGGTCGCCAATAGACAATTCCTCCCATTCATATTAAGAGACAAGACAAGGTTCGGCAAAAGGGTAGGAGCAAAAATATCTACAACGCCTTCAATTGCTTACCATAAGCCAGTTCGAGACCACAGAGCAAGGAATACCTTGGCTCAGAGTTATCAAGTTCCGAATTAATTCCGAAAATATATCGCGTAAATATAAAATTGTCTGACTCAAATCTATACTCCATAAAGAATAATACAGAAAATTATATAGAAATTAAATTATTTATCTTACATCCTAAATACGCAATATTACAAAATATTTATAATTAAATGAATTAATCTGCAACAAACCAACTGCTCTGAACTTGCACTGCCGAAATCTACTAGACACGCCCTAAAAAAAGATATATATATATATATATATATATATATATATATATATATATATATATATATATATATATTTATATGCGTGTCTAAAATTAGGCCTAAAATAGCAAACATGTAATGCACTTATATGATTCCTTTCTGAATTAATTCTGGAGTTTCTTAAGCACAAAATAAACACCATCCACTCTTCAGGAGTGTCCCCATCCCACTGACGTTACTGACGTTAGTGACGTAACGTTTGCTCTAGGAGTCTATGGTAAGCCCAGTCGTAGTCATTTTGTTTCGTATGAAATTTTAACTCTTTTTCTTATTAATGAATATTACGAATTATTTATTGGGATATTTCAATTAATACAATATTTACTTTCATTTTATGCAGTAGATATTTATTTAACAGTAATTACTTTGTCTTATCTATCGGATAATGACATTACTTAAACGGTAGTTAAGAATCGCATGACTAATTTACCATACGAAAACGTAAACACCGTAATTATAATTATTATAATTTTATTTAATGTAAATATTAAATCCCTTTAATCCATCGAATAGTTGGAAATAAACTTCTAGCACTGTTGTTTACAAACACCACTTAGCTTCATTCATAGGAAGTCTAGACTCGCAGAAACCTTCCAATTTTAAATTTAGGGTAATTCTGATAGTCTGCAATGATTTTGCAACATACCACAGTCTCTTTTGCTGATTTCAATGACCTAAAATGACAACTAAAACAGTGACATCCTACATTAAATTGGAACACGTTATTGCAGGATTATTCAGTGGTACTCAGTGTTTGATCTCTTGTAGACTGGCAAAGAAACACGAGCAAAGATATGTCTCTTTAATTAATAAGAGGTTACTATACAAACTGACGGCTAAACAGAGACTAACAATATTTGTTACATACATAGAAAGAAAAGTATTTACAGAACTCTCGCTTGTTTATTTACATTCGAAACCAATTACCATTACAATATAATTACCGAACAACCCATTACATAACTGGTAAACAAATGAATATGGACATTTGGAGATATATCACACACCTCCCCGTAAGACGTCTAGGGTGATAATATTATAATCCCTGGCGTCTGTAAATCCTTCTTATTCATATGTATTTTTTCTTCCATTTTACTTGTAGACGATCAGGTTCTTTCCTATGCCGCAAACTACGACGTGGAGCTGGTGTAGGCAAGATTGATTTGCTAATAACCTCAGCAGTAGAATTATCTTGTGACTTCTCCACATCCTTTGGTTTACTGGGAGTATTAGTTGCATCAAGGCTTGATCCATATATTGGTAAGAGGGGTCGATGTGGTCTCAGGAACTTTCGGTTTCTCCACAAAATGCGCCCACTGCCCATCTTTATGAGATAATCTCGCCTGGATCCAATGCCGACAACAACACCTGGGCGATTCCAAAGTCCTGTAGTGTGATCCTGAACATCAACATAACTACCCATTTTCAAATGAGAAAGGGGTCTGGCAGTACTGTCGTATCGTTGCTTCGCCTGACTTCGCAAATACTCTGCTTTAACATCACATTCCTCTGCTTTCTTTTGCCACTCTTTTGGCAAATGAGCGACGATGTGGTAGAATAAAAGACCTGAGGGGATGACCAAATAAAACTTGAGCTGGTGATCTGCCATCAGCACGAGGTGTATTCCTAAGCTCCAACATTCCACGGGCGAATTCATCCGCATCCAGGTTCCGATTCTTAGCAGTAGTCATAATCAGCTTCTTGATAATTTTCAAACTGATGCTTCTCATGTCCATTTGCCTTCGGATTATTGTCGAAGTAATGCGATGTTCTACTCCCCAGCGAGATTAAAAAAACGTCTTAAAGCTGATGAAGCAAATCAGTTTTCAACAAAACAGGAACACCAGTATCTGAAAATATAGCCCTCAGTGACCGTATTAGATTGGATGCAGAAGCTATACCCTGGCACGAAGATACACAAGGCCATCCAGACAACCTGTCAATATAAACAAGATAAGTACGACCCATGACATGAAAATAATCCGCAGATACGGATTCAAAAACTCTACTTGGTAGATCTTCTTCTTGCCATAGAGGTTCATTTCTTTGATTTGGTAGAAGAGGACGGCATTTGATACAAGATGAAACCATGTTCTCAATATCTCTGTCAATTTTAGGCCAGTAAACAGTCTGTCGCGCCCTCCTTTTTGTGCGGTCCATTCCCTGATGACCATCATGAAGACATTCAAGAGTTTCCCGTCGAAGACTCTTGGGTATAAGTAGTCTTGCTCCATAAACAATTAGGTCATCATCTACAGCAAGCATATCACGTAATTCCAGAAAGCCCCGAGTTCTACTTCCAAATTATGGCAGTGTTCAGGAAAACCTTTCATTATAATTTCCCGAAGTGAATTGTATTCTGCATCCTGTTCAGCAGCAACACGTACCTTTTCCAGCGTTTTGTCCTTTAGAGGTGTCAGAAGTACACCATCTTCATACATGTCAAGGGCATTCACAATTGCAACATGCAAAGGATCAGTGGATCCATCCTCATTCAAACAATTTTCTTTGATTATATTCATCTCCTGAAGAAATAAGTCCCATTACCGCTCGCTTGAATTTATAGCGACCCCATGGGGTAATGAAACGTGAGATCCTGGTCTTCTTCTGCAATCTTGACATGGAAATATCCCATTTTTGCATCTAGTGTAGAGAACCACTTTGCCCCAGTGCTAATCGAAGGTACTGCATCATGTGGTGATCGTACAGGATAAGTAGGTCTACATACATACTTATTAAGCTTAGTCAGATCATCACACAATCTTACTCCATTTGGCTTCTTAGCAGCAGGCACTATGGGATGACACCATTCTGTTGGATTCTCAACCTTACAGATAATATCTTTCTCCAAAAGTTCATCAAGCTGATCCTTTATTTCCGACCTCCAGCTGTATGGTATAGTGCGCGGGGCTGTCACAGCAAATGGTCTCACATTCTCAGACAACTTTATATGCATGGGACCTCCATGCATCTCCCTCAGTGTTTTTGTGGCACCAAATACTCGAAGAAATGCTGATACCAAAGCTGAAGCATGCTCTGCCCTTTCTTCTTCAGTTGGATCACGTTCATAAGGCCACCTTGGAAGTGCAACAGGAGAATGAACTACATTACAAGTAGTGTCTTTTTTCTCTTTGTAGTCCTTTGCGCGTTTCTCTTCATCTGGATCAGGCAGTCGTACGGGAAGAGAATTAATTTGAGCAGGAAAATCCTCCGGTAGAATTCCCAAAGCAATAGAATCAAACCAGCTTAATAAAGCTCCCTTTACTTCTTTCACCACAGTTATTTCAGCTTGAGTTTGTCGATCACCAAGCGAAAGGTGCGAAGTAAAAGCTCCCACACAATTAAGGGTCTGATAACCAGCAGAACAAAGCTTTTCAGTTTTAGAAGGTTCAAGCACATAGGGATATATACCAAGAGACCTCGCTACATTGAGGCCCATCACCGTTGCTTCTGCTCCCGAATCCGGTGTCCATAGTATAGAAGAGTTCCCTGCAGGATGAGTAATGTGAATCTGGACTTTCGGGGTTGCTTGAGAAATGGCACTGCTAACATACACATCACTTATGATCCTATGTACATCCCTGTTAAGTCTACCATTTGACTTTAGTTTCGAATCTTTACTCTTTTTCAGCAAAGAGGGAGTTTCCTTCCCTGTTGACCTACACACAACAGCATAATGTCCAATCTCTCCACATTGGGAACACTTCTTGTCCTTTGCCTTACAAACATTCATGTCAGAATGTCGATCTTTTCCGCATCTAAAGCATCTTTCATTTCTATATAAACTGTTGGGTGCTTTCTTGCAGTTTCTTTTGTACCGTGAAACTTTTGCTATACTCTGTGGGATCATTCCTCGTATTGTAGCGCTATTCTCATTAGCACTCTCAGAAGCTCGACAAATATCTACAGCCTTCTGCAGATTCAGGTCCTTTTCCTCTAGCATACGTTTTAGAGCTTGTTCATCACGAGTGCCAACAACAATACGGTCTCTCAATCTATTGTCCATACACGAAGAACAAAAATCACAGAATGCTGCA
The DNA here is from genome assembly GCF_015104395.2 of Macrobrachium nipponense. Taxonomy (NCBI): domain Eukaryota; kingdom Metazoa; phylum Arthropoda; class Malacostraca; order Decapoda; family Palaemonidae; genus Macrobrachium; species Macrobrachium nipponense. The sequence goes on from NC_061089.1 coordinate 22,289,895, forward strand.
ATTTCCCGGATACCACAAAGGAAATCGTCGAAACTCTCACCTATTTCTTGTTTCCTAAGGTAAAATTCTCTTCTGTCGACGATGATATTCCGTTGAACGCGCAAGTGACTTTCCATGGCATCAAGTATAGTTTCAAGATCTGCATCAGCCGAAAACGAGAGGCCATATCGTAATGTTCGTGTCCAGTCTTCATCTAAAAGAGAAGCGAGAACCGACCTTTGCTCAGCAGGCGTTAATGATTTGATTCCAGTCAGCATTGCATATCCTTCAAATTTATGTCGCCAAGCATCGAACTCCTTCAAAGAGACTGACGATGACAGGTGAGGTGCAGGTGTGGCACTATGGGGAATTTTATACCGGTACTGCGCATCATTTTGCGTAATTTCAGCACCTCCACTTCGTTGACGATTTTCGTTGACATTTCCATTTTGCGCGCTCATCATAGTTTCTAACATCGTAGCTAAAGTTGAAGTTGCTAAACGTTGTTCCCTCTTCTGAGCCATATCCGCTTGCTTCGCCAGCAGCTCCGTCAATTGTTGTAGTTGCTCTTCCATCGTGTCAATCAAATCTTAAATTTTGAATCACTTCTGACTACGATCATTCCACCAGCAGAACAGATCCTACTCACTGCGCCATGTTTGATCTCTTGTAGGCTGGCAAAGAAACACGAGCAAAGATATGTCTCTTTAATTAATAAGAGGTTACTATACAAACTGACGGCTAAACAGACTAACAACATTTGTCACATACATATAAAGAAAAGTATTTACAAAACTCTCGCTTGTTTATTTACATTCGAAACCAATTACCATTACAATATAATTACCGAACAACCCATTACATAACTGGTAAACAAATGAATATGGACATTTGGAGGTATATCACACACTCAGTCTTGTTTGCACTGCAAAATGTTTGCAGTTTATGGAAGGTCCCTGTTCATAGTCCAAGAGTGTAGAGTGAAATCACACCTTGAATGCTGACCTTCTGCAACGTGTTTTCAAACATGTAAATGCCATTTTTACTTGGCAAAGTAAATGATGGTAACAGTTACCGCAGTCTAAGAAATGTACTAATATTTGATTGTTGAAGAATTTGCTGCGTTTCACGTGAATTTCATTGTCTTTATCTTAAGAATCCTACTTCAAAATCTTATCAGATATTCACGGATTGAGAGCACAGTGTCGGGACTGGCTTTGTTTATATTGTACTTCCTTCAGACATTCTTTGGGACACCGTCAGCGCAATCATTTCCCGTATTACTCATCAGTTTGTAGAATCATATGCATCTTTATATCATACAAGAACGCGAGCTCAGCAGTCAAGCGTTAACTTTATAGGATGTGCAGTAGACGATGTCCTCGATTTAAAAATGTCGATGGAATCCACATTTCAGACTTTCAGAACTGAAAAGCTGAAGGAAAATGGAGCTGATCTGCCTCCGTCACTTAAAGATGATGCCGTCTGCACTCCAGCAGAGCCGGATATGGTCATCGTAGATTCTTCTGTTTCGTCTCTTACATTCCCAGACCTTTCGCTATCTTCTGTTAACGGGAGAACATGGCCATCCGCAGGGTGGGGCAAGGGAGGCCATTTGCCCCCACCGTCACGTGGCCAGACGCCCTGCTTTAGGAAGGACAGCCCTGTTTTTGAACATTTTGTCCTCTGTCCCGCTTCACCTAAAGAAGGGCGCTAAATATGTACATAAATACGAATACATATATTAAAACAGTGAGAATTGATGGTGAAAAAAACCATTGATTTTTTTTTTTTTTTTTTTTTCATTACGCCAATAATTTCATATAGTGGCTGTTAGCACAGTTAGGGAACACTAGGCATGGAGCCGCAGTGTACTTGTATCTGCCCAGCCATGTACAAAAGACTTCTAGTCAACAGAAAACTCTTAGAGATGGCAAGGAGGGTCAAAATACAAACATTAGATTGATAATTAATTTAGTTTCTGAAATAATGTTAATTTTTTCACCCCAGTTATGTACTAAATTGTTCCATCATGAATAAAATTGAATATTAATTAATTTTAGTTCTTTATTCATACACTATTTGACATTTAAACACTCGAGTAATTTATACTAAGTTTTATATATATATATAATATTATATTTTATATATTATATATATATATAATATAATATATATAATTATATATTATATTATATATATATATATATTATATATATTTATTATAGTATAATATATATATATATATATATATAATATATATTATATATATTATATATAGACTACTATATATATTTATACGTTTTATATTTCAACTCCTCAATAATCATGTTTAATTTAGGTTAAAAATTGGTGTTGGCACAAAAAATGTCCTTCTTTTTGGGAATTTGGGAAAGGCCACCCTACCCACCTCTGTGTAATGATGGAAATCTTTCTTTCAAAATTAATTACGGTACCCATGAAAATTGGTGGACTGGGAAACCGAATTGGTTTTCATCTTGTCAAGATGTTGAGTTAACCACTCGAAGTTGAGATTGTCTATGATCGAGTGAACATACGTTAGTGCGTGTAATTGTAACCATGTGCCCAGTTGCACATGCTCAGTCAAACTGCTCTGTTCAAGACGAGTACGGCAAGTCGGCAACTCTAGAGGGGAAAGGAATGTAGCTCCCCTTATATTCATTCGAAATTACGTATTTCGCCTTTGTAAAAGGTATACACTTATGTTGCAATAACACTTGATAGTGTTCCTTTATATCTTTACTTTGGTATAACTGCCAATTACCAAGAATTATTATAATACAGTTACGTAAGTTGCACCATGTTGAGTGTGCATGCGGTTGCAATTGTACCACAAACTGAAGACTAAGATGTGCATTAATCTTCCATATATTTATGAAAATATCAATTCTAGAGCTAAATTCCACCTATGTTATGCAAATAAAGTCAGGCATGAATACAGTATAGCCTAGGCTGAGGACTGCATGCTCTTTGGCACAAGATTGCCGTCATTATTACTTACAGGGAACCAGTATAGGGGTCCAGTCTAAGAATCAGTGTTGGTTCTAATCATTATGGAAGGAATACAACTGGGAATAAGTTGCTTTCACAATGTATCCACCTACTGTTAAGAAGAAATATCTAAAGAAAAAATTACCGCCGAGGCCAGCCTTCCCCTCAACTGAATTGAAGTGAATTGAAAATGGAATTTAGGCCAAAGGCCAAGCACTGGGACCTGTGGGGCCATTCAGTGCTGAAAAGGAAACTGACAGTAGATGGGTTGAAAGGTGTAACAGGAGCTTGCAGTTGCAGTATGAAGCAACTGTTAAGAGAGGGTGGAAAGTAAAATGGAAGAAAGAGAATTTGAAAGGAGTTACCGTAACAGGAACGAAAGGGGTTGCAGCTAGGGGCCGAAGGCACGCTGCAAAAGAACCTTAACTAATGCCTACAGTGCACTGCATGAGGTGCACTGACGGCACTATCCCCCTACGGGACCCTTCCCCTCAACCCTAACTACAACAATGAAGATTCGACCGTCCCTGACGTCAAATACCTGTTCCAGCTAAGAATAGGCCTAGAGTATAGGTAAGCCTGGGCCTATGAGCTACCTTTCTTATTGCCTATGTCAAGGTTCAAATTGTTATATACCTATAGGCTACCTATACCTAGTTTGAGTTAATTGTCCTAAAATGTACGACAGCCTCCGAATTTTTTGTCAGGACAATTGACACATCACTACTGTGGTAGCTTCCGAATGTTTAAGTCAGGACAATTAACACATCAATACTGTATACACAGTATACAGTATAGCTTGGTAGGTAGTAGCCTAAATAGTACAGTAATAACACGAGTATTATATTATACCTATTAATATATTCTTACACCTGTAATTTCTGGAACTGGAGATTTTCATTACTGCCCCGTTTTCTCTGAATTAAGTCAGTCATGTGCACATGCAAGATAAACAAACGTACACCATAGATGGCAATAGTTCGATGCAACATTTGGGTAGGTGTCACCGTTCACCGAAAAACCGACGACCTAGGCTCAACTTAGAATCTAGAGAAAAAAACAATCATATTTGGCTGCCATATCTTTGTCATACAACACATAGTATATGGCCATAGTGCCGCTCATCCAACACCTGGTATGTTTAGGGCAGTATAGCTTACGTTAATAACTCGCAATAATACATAGGAAATGCAAAAAAAAAAAAAAAAAAACACAAAAACTGACCTACAACAAATTAACTGGCGCAGCAGACTTCCCAAGCAGGTTGTAAACAAGCTATCGCAAATTCGCAATTTCTCGCGGTTGCTCGTGAGTCGTGACTCTGGTCCCACTATAATACGTTTTCCAGGAAATCTAATGTGTTTTCTGTCTGTCTTGTCACTCTTGTGTTTTGTGAAACATATAACTCGAAAAGAATTTTTTTGCCGTCATTCACGTAAACTAATAATTGTTAAATAATTTTTCCGAGAAAAAGATCATCAAAATTCTCCACAGATGATGTACAAGCCTAGTTGAGCTATGTTAAATAAAAAAAAGTGCCACCATTTTGCAATCTAAGCGCTTCAGGGAAACTTATGAGGATTTATATTTATGTATATATATCATGTAGCAATATCGTTTTATTAAAAACCACTAGGCTCTACAGTCTTTAAATGTTTGAATAAGTTACCCCTAAAAGTGTGCTCTTTTTCTCTATTTCAACTACTAGAATAAAGAAAATGTGCGCTACCATATCATGGTACGAACTTTAGAAGGGTAAACCATACTAATCTTTTTAACTCTGGAAATTAATTTTATGGGCTCCTTTGAGAATTTAATAACTCCTCCATAGTTTAGCAAATTGGACACAAGATGCCCACAGCACCTATTTAGAATATTTTGAAAGAATCATTTCTGAGCACGTGGTAAAGAACATAAATGATGATAGATTTTAGGACATATATTCAAAATACAGTTGATTTACCTTTTACCTTTGGCTTGTTGCTGCAATCGCTTCCTCGCACATGTTTCAATTTAAACATCCTTGAATTGCAGTTTACTTACCCCTTTCCGCGAAAGACTTCGTGGAAAATCTGTTGAAATAAGACATTGCTTCAAGGATCCCAAAACGGAGGTAGAGCCATCAGTGCACTACACGTAGTTCACAAATGGGTGCTTGCAGCGTTCTTTCGGTCTCTAATTACATATAATTTCTATCCTTTTACTTCACCTCCATTCCGGTTTCCTTCCTCGAATCTTACTGTCAAACAATCTAGTTATAACTTCTCAGTGCAACAGTCGAGTTTTCTCCCAGTTCCACCTTTAAATCCTTGTAATTCATCTCATTTGTTTTCTTGAATTCTTTGTCTTGCTCACTCGTGTTACTGTCTCAGATGCTGAATGGGCAAAATTGCCCCAGTGTTAGGCTTGATAGTCTAAATCTTATAAAATAAATTAGTTGCACCAAGCATAGAAAATTAATGTCGAAATCCTAAGGTAATCATTAATCACACTTAAGCTTGATTTACAATAGACTGGAGAGCGCTTACGAAACAAGGATAATCCATTTTCAGCTATGAATAATCATAGTCTTGTGCTTCCACTCAGTTCTTGTACTAGTCGATCAAACGTTTTAAACAATAAAACATAAAAGAAAAGTGAGGCCATTTTAAGAAATCGCGTAAAAAGTAGAGCACTAACATGACCAAGGATACCTTATTTTCAGTTGATAGGCAAGAGTTGTTGTATGTATCCACACAGATCTGGTAGTGACTCAGTCATTTTGAATGGGAAGACATTCACCAGAAATCTGTTTATCATGAGTTCTTCCTTTCCCGGCTGGACGAGAAGTTCTGGCAAATATGTTAAGACTCCTTTGGTTTTCTGCACAAGTGACTGTAACTAAGGAGCTTTTGTCTTTGGATGAAATTACTCAGCCTGCTTTTTCCAGAGTTACATGTTGACTTTCATGAAATGATTACTTTGGTAATCTTTTAGAAGTTTAGATAATTATGGGGATAATGGAAAATCGGTTCCTTAGATAGATTTTATCATTTGCTTCTGTCATATATTCTTATTTTCCATTACTTTTCGCCGTATTTTATGAGATATAGTCCCGCCAGTTGGAATTCCCTTGCTGACTTCAACCTTGTTATAAGAATGAAGGTAAATGACAAAAGGCAACTCTAACTAAAACAAATTTATTGTTAACAATAAATGAAATCCAGCACAACAGATCTTCATGACTTTCTAGTTTTAGGCAAAAGACAATTTAGTGCAAGATGCTCTGCGCTGTTGTACACGGTGACTCACTCATTCTAATTTAACAATATTGATCATTTGTCAAATAAACGCGGATGTTTTCTGTTGACATTTTGTTTCACCATTGCAATGGTGCTCATTTTTTCTGCGTCTCGTCTCAATCACTTTTAAATAATGATTACACTGAAAACTGATAGGAGACAAATTTGATGAAATGAGAAAGTGAATATTCGCAAAAAATATAAAAAATTTTCACGAGCCAATCTTTTCATTTTAGTAATGAATAAATCGTCATACTGGCCAAAATGCAAGAAGATCAGTTCCTGAATTTTTCTGTTAATGTGCTAAGGATGATGATACGTGAGTTTAATGTGTCTACGTATTTTCGAACCTTACTACTACTATATCACATCTTAAGTATTAAAATCAGATAACTATATAAAGAAAAATATAATAAAATTCAGACAATAAAAAACATGGAAAAATATGATACCTTAGTGTACTAAGTACTGTTCGATAGATAGGAAAAATAATATGAACTAATGAGAGCCTACATCATCAATAAAAAGTTTTTTTTGCCAGAGGTAAGTCTAGCTTTTAACTGTATCGAAATTTTGCTATGGCAACATTGCATTTTTATCTAGGTTTAAAAAGGTTTCATTGACCCTCTGTATAGTCTGTGATTTATATCATCTGACTTTGAAACCAATATGACATAAATGTTGATGCCACAGAGGGAGATGAAACGGAGTATAACAAAAATTAAAAATAATAATAATAATGACAATAATAAAAAGTAGGAAAAAGTCGAGTTCATGCACAGTAAAACTCAGCTCATCCTCTAAAATTGGTTACAAAATTAATGACAGACATTGAAAGGTTTTTGTGAAATAAAAAAAAAATCTAAAACTACTATCTGTATACGAAGTATAACCTGAAACAGCAGAACATACCCTGAACCAGCTTTTATTTGTCAGCGTTGCTCAGATAGTGTAGGTAAGTATGTTCCACTCACGAGAAACCTGGGAATTTCCTCCTGTAAATTTTATGGCAGCGACTTGACAGAAGGAGGGATGAGGGCATTGGGGTCAAACGTGACGGATGCCAGCATGCCCTTAGAGGGGGACCACACTCCAAAGTACTGGATAGTCTGACCCTTCACTTCGGGTGGGATGGGAAGGGCGAGGGTCTTCTTGCTGTACTTCCTCAGGGGGTTCAGGCTGCCCTTTTCGTCCGGAACTTGGGAGCCACTGGCGTCGGCGTTTCCACTTCCCATAACAAAGATGGCATCTGGAATTGAGTAAGAGATCAGTTACAGACTCTATTATATAATATATGTGAGTGTACATATATGCAAGATATATTAGATAATATATATCTATATATATTATATATAATATTATATAATATATATATATATATATATATATAATACTATACTCGTTAAGTTCTATTGTTACAAAATGCGTTTCTTCTCGTGTTTTGATTTGAAACCAGCATTTGCCACAGCAAAAATGAAGATGTTGTTATTATTATTATTATTATTATTATTATTATTATTATTATTATTATTATTATTATTATTATTATTATTATTATTTTATTATTATTATCATCCAGGAGATGAACCCTATTCACCATTTTAAATCTAAGTTTCCATTTGAAAGAAATGACAAATGAAGAGACTCCATTCAATGCTTACCAGGAATTGTGCCATCGAAAGAGAAATCTTCAATGACGAAGGTGTCAGTGTCGGCAATCATGACTGCAGAGGCCCTCATCTGAGGGCTGTCACTCTCAAGTCCAATGGCCACCTGGGACTGAGGCAGTTCAATTCCACGGGGTACCTTCACGTGTCCGAAATCAATCTGCAAGATATGTGGTGTTAATCTATATGCTCCAATACAAGCAAACGTCAGTAAACTAGTAACTGAAGTTCATGTGAAGTGGCCCTACCTTTAACTTATGTTCTCAGTGCATTGGATCTAATTCAAATTAGAGGTCCTGTGAAATAACCATGAAGGCCGGGTGGTTCTTTACGTTGTTAACTAATTTTTCGTTGGGTACTCTCTTAACAGTTGTTAAAAGACCCTATAAAGACGTTTGGAAGTCAGAAAAGCTGTAAGTGAAGAAATATTTTGCATTCAGTCTAAAAAGGGTGATAAAAAACAAGGAAATCGAACTGAACTTACAGCGAATCTCCTGCAGTTTAAAGCTGATTTTCTACACTTTAAAAATGGGTGGCAGCTGGTGAGTTTTTAGGCACCTGGACGCCTCCTCCCTCCCTCTCTGCTCATCTCTCTCTCATCTCTCGCCCCCTCATCTCTCTCTCTCTCTCTCTCTTCTCTGCTAACCATAATTTATGGAAACTAAAGAAATCTTAATATTCAACACATAGCTACCCATCTACTCCATAAGAACTACTCATCTCAACACCCTATAATTGTTTCTTCACCTATGGTATCCTTTTTAGCACAATGGATGTAAACTGAACCTTTTTAAAAAAGAGAAACTAAAGCTGATTCAGTTTTTTTATGTTAATTTAACTAAATATGGAATATGTATAACAGAAAAATGGAGGGAAAAGAAGCGTTGCCAACCCACAGAAAGTATATCATGGAAAAAAAAAAAAAAAAAAGGATTCACCACCCATTGTTCTTACCTGCCACGTTCATCGGGAATTATAAAGCCGCGGTTACTGGGCTCAGGGGTCTTGTTGCCAGCAAAGAAGAAGGCATCTGAAATGTGATACTTAAATTAGAGGACACGGAAGATGCAACGTTTCCTCTAAAGCAGTGGTTCTCAACCTTTATATGACCACGCCCCCTCTAAGAGTCGGTCCTTCCTTCCACGCCCCTCTTGCATATGTGAGTAAAATTCTCCCCCAAACTTGTAGGGGAAAAAAAAGAAAGGCGGGTTTCGAGGGATAGGGAAGGAGGTCGATAGTTACAAACCATAGTAAGCCCAACTTGCCTAACTAGAGTAGTAGACTCTAGGAAAGTAACGTTATATAGCGATACTTTTACATATTTTATCATAAACCTCCCCTGGAAATTGCTGACCGTGCCCCCCAGGTTAAGAACCACTGCTCTAAAGGATGTATCAATAACAGTCATACGTTGACTGAGAACCTGAATATATCTACTTGTCTCTCCAATATGAAATAAGGTTTAGAATTTTTACAAGAACACAGAAAATCTTGGAGCTAATTTGAGGAAACGAAAGGCAATCTACGTTCATAATGGAATCACTATTTCTGTAAATGTCTATACCGGTAAGTAAGCCTTGCTTTCCAAGTCAAGAAGCTCAAAATTTCATCGAATTAAAAAACTTTTCAACCAACGGGAACATAACTAAACTAAGATTTTATAACATCACAAATAAATGTTAAGCGACTTGCTCGTCTAACTCAATGATTGTTTAATTTGAGGCATAAATAGTTTGATGAGAAATCAGGTGCTTACTATACATTCAATGATATCAGATTATAAGTTTTAGCTAAGGGATCAGCTGCACAAAGATTGTATATAATTAGAAATAGAAGACAGGGGAAACAAAGCAATAGCACAAAAATTTTATAATATTAGTGATACATGTTCAGTAAATGGATTAGGTAAAGTCAAGAACGGCACACAGATTTATCAAATATTTATTGAATCATGGAAAACAATAATAAAAAAAGAGAGACCAGTCTATCTACTTGCAGCAGCAGAGATTGTAGAAAAAACCAAAGGGAGTAAAGCTCTGCACCTCACACGTATAGCGTAATGTGCCCACAATGTTAGTGGTAGTAGTAGTACACGGTATTCACCTTTGAAACGGCTCCCTGGCTAGTTTAATTCCTCCATTGTGTGCTGCTTTAAGTGCTCTGTCCCTACAATACCATAAATCCTTTACAATTTCTTTCTTATTTTCAAATTATAAAGGATATATGGTATTTTAGGGACAAAACACATAAATAAGCACACATAAGGGAGGAATAAAACTAGCAGGGGAGCCGTTGCAATGGCAAATCCCGCCTACTACTACTATCTCAGGCTCTTTACACATTCGTGTGAGGTGCAGAGCTTTTCCCCCTTTCTTTTTATTTTACAATTTCTGCTACTGTAAGTAGATTAATTGGTAATTTTTTCGTTATTTTCCATGATTCAATAAATATTTGGTAAATCTGTGCGCTTATCTTGACCTTAAGTAATGCAGGGAATTTAGTCCCTTAAACTGTAGGATGACCAAATTTAGAAATAAAAGCCAAACTAAACAATCAAATGAAAAAATTTTCATAGCAACGCAAGCAAACATCAGGCAAAGCTCAGACATCGACTCACCGGGTGCCTCTCCATCGTAGCTGAATCCCTCGACGTATATGGTGATGTTGTCGATGGCATACACGTCTCCAACGACATCGTGGTGCAGAGTGGAGAATTTTCCGATGTAGGTGCCCTTGTAGACGGCATCAGCGCCGCTCACCGCCAAAACGCCTGACAAGGAAATGGCAATAGAATTACTTTGAGGGTCTGCATCATGACTGCAATAAATAGTAATAATAATACGACGCTAATGACAACATCAGTAGTTATTGCCATTACTATTATTAATATATAATAGAAGTGCCAATGGCTACATTAATAATAATAATGCTGGTAGCTGCATTAATAATAATAATAATAATAATAATAATAATAATAATAATAATAATAATAATAATAATAATAATAATAATAATGAAAACAACAACAAAGGCACATTATGATGAAGACACCAATAGCCAAAACAGTAACAAAAACAGTGAAGAACTAATCAACAACAACATCACAAATGATTATAATAGTAATGTCATCAACAACAGCAACAACAACCGAACAAATAATAGATGAAATGATCCCTTCTGGTTCCTATTCACCACCCGTCGGCAACTTAAGGATTCACCTCGAAATCCTCACGGCCACTTTATCCTCATGACCCTATGCGACCCTTCCTGCTCGGCCCTTTCCTTCCTATATTTTTTTCTTTATTATCCATCTTATCTCGGGATCCTCTTCTTCTTCTTCTTCTTCTTCTTCTTCTTCTTCTTCTTCATTGTGAAAACTACATCTCGTCGAACACGAAGTCCTTGACTTCGCGAACCCGACGACGATCAATAGGCTTCGCAAAACGGCTCCTCTTTTTCTTCCAGGTGTTCCTTTGACCCTCGGGAACGCCACACCTTCCTCTTCGTCTGTAGTTAAGACTCTTCATTCTCGTATTCTTTTGCTAAGAATAGAGTGACGTTTTCTTTTTATTTTGTTTTATTCTTTGTTGCTTATTTAAATCTGAATGAAACTTCTTCGTCTTTCTTCATCTTCGTCAGTTCGTATCTCTTTCTTAATTCTTCTCCTTGTTCTCTTTGCTAAAAAAACTTTTGTCTGTGTTTTTGTTATCTTGATCATTATGCTTCTTTTTCTTCATTTTTATGTCGATTTTCTAGTCTGTGCTCAGGTAGTTATTGCCCTTTACCTTGTTCTTAAAATCGCGTCCACATAATGAGCAATAGGAAAAGTAATAGTAATAATGAGCCTTATTACCAACATTCTTATTAATACTATTACTTATTATTATTAATATTCACTCCTCCTGACATTTCATGGATACGCTGAATTTAAATATTGCCCACAAAAGGCAGTCACAGCCATTCTTCGTGGTCAGACGTCAAGGCCTCAGGTTGTGAATTCTCATTTATATTCTATTACGCCTTCAAGACATTTTGCACAGTTTCGAGAATAACAATAGCGTTTTAAATCTTTCGTCTTTTCTTTGAGAGGCGGTAGAGAATGCATGAAAATGATGCGGGTGGCCTTTAAAAAGAAACCGTTGTTTCTTTCGCAATGATTCCTAGGTATTGTTGGTAGCCCAAGCGGAAGCTAAGAGGGGTTTGAAATACACACACACACACAGACGCACACACAATTCATGAAGGCTTCCTTCACTGAAAAGCCACGAACAAGTTTAGAAGCTTCGAGCTTCCCACTCATTGTTCCGTCAACTCTTTATTTTTCATTTAATCCAAGGCTAGAACATAAATTTAAATTCAACAAAGAGGAGACACTACCCTCTCTACGTGGAAGCCAGTTATCGACCTGAATGCCTTCAAACATTGACAAGATAATCACGAAGAATTCCTCCTCGTCTCTTCCTGTCAGTTCCTTATCTTCCTCTATGTATCATTCCCCTCCTCCTTCTCCTTCTCCTCCTCCCCCTCTTTTTAATCGGCTTTTCTTTGTTATTTTCGCTTTTATTTCCACAAAATTTCCAGGTCGTGAAATAAGCAACATTTATATGCTAAGTGATTTTTGTAGTTCATTTCATGTATTTAATTATGCATAAGTAAATGTATATATTTTATACATTTATATAAATATCATATATACATATATATATATATATATATATATATATATATAATTATATATATATATATACCAATCAAAACATTAATATCATATATATATATATATATATATATATATATATATATATATATATATATACA
>NC_061089.1:22305151-22320151 GCF_015104395.2 Macrobrachium nipponense
GATATTTTTAGCGAATAGACATGCGTTTATCATATCAGAATGATTTCAATTTACTGGATGAACCCTAGCCCACATGACAGTAACCTACCCTATTATAACGTCTGTTAAATCACAAGTAGCCTATATTTCTTGCTCCATTTCCCCAGCCACCTCCTTTAATTCGTGCATAAACAATGTATGCAAGAAAATGTTTAACTGTTTCAAGATAATGTTCAGAGAAATTTTTGTCTAGAATAAAAAAAAAAGTAAGATTCCCAACTGTTCTCAAAGGATTGGATTGTTTTATCAACTTTCAAGCTCACTCGAGCAGTCGAATCTCTCATTTTATAAGAGATATATTGAACCGCGTTAATAAGAGATCTGACAGATTGATTTATCAGTGTTGCTTGGAAATCAAGTGAAAGAGAGAGTGAAAGAAGGTGGTGCTGCTAGGGGGTGAGGCTGGGGGTTATTGGAGGGGTGAAGGGGTGGCTGATAGGGGAAGGTAGAAGGAAAACTCAACATTACTTTTAAAAAATAGAAATATTTCTGACAACCGTCCCATTAATGCTCCAAAGCCTTGCTGAAATATTATAATAAGTATTCATAAGTAAAAGATTTGTAATGAAAAACATAACGAAGAAATAAGATATATTAAAAATTCAGGTCTCAACAGTCAAGTTAAAATACATTTAACCAAAAAAAAAAAAAATTGAATAATGATAATTGTAATAATACCTGGAGAGCAGGTAAATGAAAGTAGGCCTTCGTTCAGTACATATATATTATGCAACCATGTAGCCCCACCTGAAGTCAGTTATTGACCTAGATAACTATTATTCAACCTGCGGTTATATAACTGGAATTTTTTAGTTAATTTTTTCTTTATTAAAACCTAAAAGAAAAAAATGTCATCCCACTCTTCCATAGACTATTGCATAAATTTCAATGTTCATTATTCTCTCATTTTCTTTCCTAATAATCACCACCTACCTGCGTTCAGAAATTTATAACTCTAATAAAGTAACAAGTTTCCCTCTGTTGTCTAGAATTATTAGATGTAATGCACACATTGGGTGAAAGATAATTTCAGTAATTTCAAAGTTCATTGTTCTCATTTCTCTTTTGAAAAGGTACGAACGATGTGAGCATTGATGATTCAAGTAATTCTACTTTTCATAATTTTCTTTTTATAAGTCTCAAATGTCGCGAGCAGTGAAAAGATAATTCCCATAATTTCAGAGTTCAACGTCCCCAATCTTTTCTACAATAAAAGAAATAAATATATGCATGAATCGAGCCAAATATATTTCCAATCACAATCATTTTACTTCTCGTTGTCCTTGTACCTGGAAAAGTCTCGCATGTGGCGCGCACCAAACGGAAGGTAATTCAAATAGTTCTCTTGACAAATAACTGTTATTATTTCCTGAAAAGCACAAATGGTATGAAATCTTCACCACTTTCTCTCGGCTGTCTCCATCAATGAGAAAATGATAGACTTTATGACGAAAGGCAATAAGAATCAACGATAGATTAAAAATGATTGTTGTCAACGCCTGTGATTATGTACGTTAAAAACCAGTAATACCTATTTTTTTTCTTTAGTTTAGAGAGAGACAGACCTCTAAAGACAGTAAACACCGAAAGTATAATTGAATAACGAATATGTATGACAGCAGACTGCCTTTGGAGGAAAAGAGGAATCATTTGTACATATTTTGTTAATTTGTTCTGTACATTGCAATATTTTTCTACCCCTTTCCTTTTTATATGTGAATCCTTCAATGGAAATTAAAAATATTTCCGTACGTTTTCATTACTAGTAATAGTGGGATTACTACTACAGTGATGCCAAGCGCCAAATAAACACGAACAATACTAAAAGCGGAAAGAAATCATTTCAACGGCATAACATTTTCATAAAGGCTCTTTGAATCTGAGATAAATAGAACTGGACAGCTGGAGTCAAGCACAAGTCTCGTCTCTCAGCGTTCAACATCTAAAGAAAGAAAGAAAGGTGGTTTTAAGATTAGTAAACGAACTTTAGAGAAAGAATACAAGAAGTTGAATGGGGGACAAGGGAAAGTCGAGTGTCCGGCTTGAATTTAAACAAATGAGAAAACGACAGAGAGTGCTTGACTTTCAGACTTCTACTACCCGGGTGTCCACAAGTCCGGACTAAGACTTTTACTGGGAGTAGGACTCACTTCAATGTTTTTATCTAATGTAAGGTTTCCTCTGAAATGTAAGATCCTCCCACACGACAACAAAGCAAGCAAAAACGACCAGTTTGAAAGTAGAATCTTGTATGATGGGGAAAGCAGAGAGAGAGAGAGAGATGAGTAACATCCAGCATAAAAACAGTTTCATTTGAGAGAGAGAGGGAGAGGGGTGGGGGGAGAGAGAGACTAACAGCGACAACATCCATTATAAAGGTATCTTCGTTTTTATGCATTTTGAGAGACAGACAGAAATTAACAGTATTAGACGTAAAGGTAACATAATTACTAATAACGAAGGAGTGACAGACAGAAAATAACAAACAATCCGATGTGTCAACAATGGAGAAGACGAAGGACAATTAATAGTAGCAATCAAAGTGACAGTTAAGATATCACTGGCGATAATAACGCCTACTTCAAAAGCACCAGCAATATAACAATAAGAAAACTGAGGTTATTAACTTCTGGAGGACAAGATTTGCTAAATCATCTACGCCAAGATTGGGATCCATTCTTGAAGTTTAGTTGATTTAATTTCTTTGTACAAATATCCATACACACACACAAACACACACACACACACATGAACACTCATTACACTAATAAGCAAGTAGACGAGAAATTTGCCTTATTGTGAAAGATAACAAATAAATAGAGTAATACAAAGACAGCATTATGAAAGGGATAAAGAAAGGTGAAGAACGTGCTAAGTCATTTCCGTTTTTTAATGCAAACAGAACGGCATAAGACGACTATTATCTTTTTTCTTATAGAACAGTTCTGCTTTTGGCATTCCATAAAAAAATCTAGCGATAATATTAAGACTCATAGACACTCGATGTCGAACTTGCTTTTCAGATTTTTTCCCCTGGCTGAAAGCGAAAGTGTTGGGGGAGACGTAGGCAGGGGGGTTGGGGAGGCTGAGGTAAGATACGTTAGACGGGAGGAGCTCGAGGTACGAGAAAGGCAGGGCAGGTGAGGGCGTTCAGGGCACTTTCTCTTTCATGTGGGTGGTTGGAGGGGCACTTTCTCTGGGCAGTTTAATGCCCTTCGGCCACAGCCATCGTCACCTGGGCTCTTGTTGTAGCAGCTTTATGACAACATCGCACCGAGCGAGCGATTTTTTCGTCTGGGAACTTCGCCCGATTTACAGGTGGACTCCGAGACAGGTTTTTGATACTGCCATGACCACTGAGGTTTCTTCTTCTTCTTCTTCTTCTTCTTCTTCTTCTTCTTCTTCTTCTTCTTCTTCTTCTTCTTCTTCTTCTCTTCTTCTTCTTCTTCTTCTTTTTGCAGCTTTTTGAATGTTGCACAGTGCTGCCAAAGTCAATCGTTCTAGCTTTCTATAAACAAAAGTGTCTACTCTGGAAACCATTGGAGCATAATAAGCTGCCGGCAGACATATGCATGACTGCGTGCATATAAACAGGGAGTACTATATGTTTGTACGTTAGTTTATGGTTAAAGAAATGTCGACGGAAGCAGGATTCTTCCTCTATTCACATAAATTAATGAAAGAAACAGTTTATCGATGTTGAGGTTTTTTGGGTGTGGTGTGAATACAACCAAACAGACACATCCATGCAAGCGTAGACGCATTTCATTTGATAAAAATAACTTCTAATAAAAGATTCTCCGTGTGGAAGGCGAGAGGAAATCTGGAGAAATGAAAGTATATATTATTACAAGCCCTAACACAGAGCTTTTCAAAATAGTTTCCTATTGCTTTAAACTTACAAAAATGGAAGATAAAATAAAAAAAATGCCTTTCTAATAAAATACCCGCTGTTTGCCGCTAGAAAAAGGGTAGTCATATTTATGATCAGCTATCTTAAGACTTATCACAATGCATCTTCCCACTGGTTCTTTATAGCACTGATCAAGAAGTGAACGTGGGCTTATTATACAGTTTGTACGTGCGTATGTACGTATGAGTGTGATACCCAAGGCAATGCAGGTTCTCTCTCTTTCACAAAAGGTTACCAGCCTGGAAATGAACTGGAGGTGCGGTACCAATGAATGAACATCGGAGCGATAAAATTACAACCTCAAGACTCACTGCTGAAGTAGTTTGTATAGCAAAGCTGCTATTACCTATAATAACCACAAAATAACCTGTCGGAGAAGATAGAATAATAATAACGTAGACTCTAATAATTTAACGCGAAGAGAGAATCAAAGGTAGAAAACGTGAGTTTTAGTTGCTTTAATCTATTACATACACTAAAAAATGTCCTTACTGGAAAAAAATTTTTGTTTTCCCATGAATCTCAAAAATTGTTTAAAACATGCAATTATATTACTCCATGCTTTTTCCGGAGTAAAGAGTAAACCAATAAGAAAAATAATCATGTGTGGAGGAAGAATGTATGGATGACTTTGCCCTAGATTTACCTGAGAGAGAGAGAGAGAGAGAGAGAGAGAGAGAGAGAGAGAGAGAGAAGAAAATGGAGAAGTAGAAGAAGAAATAGGCGATAGGAGACGGCTTTAGTAGCTGAATCAGCCTCTGCCTCATGAGCCAACGTTACCTGTTACCTCACTAGACACCTTCTGACCTGGTGACCCCTCAACTCCTCCTCTTCACCTACGAGACTGCCTCTCACCCCTGCTCTCCTCACCCTCCGAGTATAGTGCCTCCTCCATTCCTTTTGTTTATATCTTTGTCTCTCCTTTCTTACCTGGTGCGATGTTTCTCTACTCAAACCTCACACCTTCCCACTCGTTCAGTATGGCCTTTTCTTTCCTTTCGTCTTCCACTTTACCCAGCTTCACTCCTTTTCCTCCTGCCCCCTCCCCCTCCACAAACTTTCCTCTTCCTTTCCGGGAAGCCCTTCACTCGTTTCCACCTACTCCCTCTGTGTCCTTCCCTTTCTAGCGAATCATCTCTGCGTTCTTTCTCTCCTCTCGCCTTTGTAAGCTTCTCGCACTGTTTCTTCCAGGCCGCCTGATCCCATAATTCATATTACTTTCACTCCTCGAAATTTAGCGTTTCCTGTTTTACTTCGCTCCCCGTCTGCCTTTCCTCTCCGTTATGCACAAAGGAAAGCGAGCGGTTAAAGAGGTTCTGTGATCTGGTTCCGCTTCAAGGATAATTACCCAATCGTAGCTATTGTTGTCTGGCACCTAGCACATTCAGGCCATTATACTGTTGATTAATATCAGAACTAAAGCGGCAATTCTCTGTATTTTACTTTCTTCTTAGTCTTTGGACATTGTCGTCCATACTCTAGTACTGGCTGCAGTACTAAAAATTGTCTTTAATGATCAGGTACATATAATCAATCGAGGAATAAACCCTTTTAGGGATCTCTTACACGCAGGACAATTTCTTCAAGATCTGATGTTATTCCGCAAAAGGCGAAAACGATATATTCCTGTAGATGTCGGTAGATGATTGCTGTATGCGGTAAGTAATAGTGAGTTGCCAGCAGGGCCGGTCTTTGAAGCCCATTTGACCAATTTGATCAAACTGGGTCCAGCGTCTTTAGGGTGCCCCGCTCCAGAGTTACCGCTTGAGGCCTTTTTCTGAATTCTAAGAGGAATAATCCGCTACCCAGAACATGAAATGAAGAATCAGGACGTATTTGTCCTCACATTATTATGCATACCATATCAAAGAAAAAAATCACTTGCAAAATAAATTTTTATAGTAAACATAAAAACCTCGCTTTTCTGGGGGGTGTTAAAACAAGTATGCTACATGGAATATAAACATACATCAATTTTCAGTGTTTTAACTGCTTCCTTATTTATGATTTTCTCGTTATTAGGTCCCCTATATGCATATAGCATTCCTTCCTGATGAAATTGTTTCTTTGGCATCCGATCAAGAACGGGAATGGCTGAAAGGTAGGAATAACAGAAATAAGATGGGAATGGTTTAGGAATGAAGACTTAATACTTAACTGGACCCCGTAATTCCTAGCACCAGCCCTGGTTGTCAAAAAATAGCTTTTAATAAATGTATGAGAAACAGCCGGACGAAAAGAAAATGATAACGAATATCAATATTGACGATAATTCGTCACTAAATCAGTGACTCATCATCCCCTTCAGGAAGATTTCTTAAGGAAAGCCCGTAACTGCAATGTGCAGAGTCACAAGAAAAAATATACAAGAGAAAGCCGTGAAATCTGGCGATGGAGAAAGCGGCCGGGATATTTTTATTCAAGATTTCCCAGCTTTTCTATGACGCCAGAATAATGCACCAGTAACAAGTGCCAACATCCTCTTTTGATCGGTCTGGACGATTGCCTAATCACCTGCAAAACTTTCCTTGTATTTTATTCATCTATTTATCTATCGTGCCTTATTTAAAATCCCGGCATCCTCAGGTACCGTTCGATTTTGAACGTTGTGATTTGTTTGCACAAAGCACGACAGCATCAAGGCGCCCCAGAAATGGCAACGTCATTGTCATAAGCATGATGAAGCAAAGGGATTTCCATGATGACTTAGAGAAAGTTGGTTCTTATTCATCATACTCAACCAATCATACACCACACACACACACACACACACACACACACACACACACACATATATATATATATATATATATATATATATATATATATGTGTGTATAATATATTCCTATTCTCTCTCTCTCTCTCTCACACACACACCAGACACCTTATAACCTATTGAAGCTCCCAACTCCCACCCCCCAACCCCCCTCTCTCTCTACTTCACAGTCACCGCTAAAACGAAACTTATTCCAACTAAATACGGAATAGGCGAAGTGTTAATTCTCCCTTTTAACTTATTCCCCTTTCCAAGAAAAAGAGAAGAAAATATTTTTGGCTTCAGAAACGTACAGAAAACGCTGTGAAGAAACGGGAAAGCACAGATGATGATGAAGAGTAAATAGTGCCTGTTTGGTGGTCAGATGGAAATGGATATGAATCTTCAAGATACAAAGGCCAGCTCACCCGAGAAATTATCGGTACCTGATATAACCTACGACCTTTACCACCATTAAGTTTCGCGAGTGAAACAGATGCCGGTTGGAGAAACTTGAAAGAAAGCATATTGAAAAGATACTGCGTACGTGAAGCAAACTTCCCTAATCCAACCGTTCTAGATATAATCATGATATCAAACCTCTTTTTAAAATACGCCATATCTCTAGAAATACGAAATACAAGTGGAATAAACAAAAGAAGTCAAACGCTTAGATTCTTCACAACGAAATGGGGAAATTGCAGCCGTTTTTCGAGACACAGCTTACTGGTCAAATCTGAATGAAAATCCAACAAATGCATCAGCAAAAGGAATAAATGTTCCAGGCTGCTCTGGAAAGACAGAAAGGAGAGAAAGACAGAAAGAAATGTGAATGAGCTGTCTGGAAAGAAAATTATTCTAAATTGCAGTGAATGAGACTCAATTTTGGGAATATATAACATTTCAGAAAATAGCATGACTTGGTAACGAACATAATAATGACCAGAAAATTTTTCTTCAACAATGTCAGTGTCTCCAGGCCATGTTACTGTCATGGTAAAAAATGGCATAGACGGAAAGAAAAAAATATCTTTCAGAACGATGGCTTCTCAGGTGCTGTCTGCTGTCTGAGTAAAATTAAAAAGTTTGGTCAGAATTATGCAGTCTCATATTCTTCATATGAACGCAATCACCAAGAAAATAAGTCGTATTTTCTCCTAAAAATGTTGTTGATGAATCCCCTGCACACCCCACCCTCTCCCCCCCAACGCCCCCACCCCCCAAAAATAGATTTAAATGAGAAAGATGCAGACTTAAAATAATTACGAAATATTGCTCTTAACGCCGTATAATTAAAAATCTCTAGCGTTATGGGCCCACGAAAAAAGATATTTACTCGTACATTTATTTGTTAAATACGCCAATCTATGCCTTCGACATTGATCACTAATTCTTTTCAATTGTATTTTATTTTCGTGTCCTCCACGACAACGGAACTCCTATTTGGAGTTTGATAACGCTAAGGCCACGACGCCGTTCTGCAATATCCTTGAAAATGACTGATATACGCAAGGCTATTTTGACACTTTCTCAGTGGAAATAACCTTCAATATATCGTCCTGTTTCTCAGGTATTTGCTTCTAAATTTAGGCACTGATTCTATACGCCTTTACCAATAAAGATTTAATGTCAGTCGCGATCCATTCAATTTTTTTAGGCCGAATTAATTTTACCTGTGAATTGAAATGATAAAATCAAACACCAAAGGAAACAAATCTCATTCATTTACTGAAATAGCTTTAATCATAGCTTTCGTTATTCATCTTTGTTTTGATGTCTTCAATTACGTTCGAGAGAGAGAGAGAGAGAGAGAGAGAGAGAGAGAGAGAGAGAGAGAGAGAGAGAGAGAGACGAGAGAGAGAGAGAGAGAGAGAGAGAGAGAGAGAGAGAGAGAGAGAGAGAGAGAGAGAGAGAGAAAGTCCTATCAGAAGCAGAATCGTCACAAGCAAACGAGAATGCCTACCATTTTTTCATTCACTCTTTCATCATTCTGAATAGCACAAGAACTTTGAGAAACCAGTCGACTATAATCATTGCTAGATGCATTATATCCATTCAAACGCACTCCAAGTATTGTTATTACTCCTGAAAAATCCATAATATTAACTGAATTATCGTTCATTAAGATAGTACTGAAAATAAGAACTACCTCTTGGATTAAATTACATTAACACACAACTGCATCCGGCTGTGTGACACGATGGCGAATTCCCTGGCTGAAACTTTGTAAACTTGTTAAACCTGATGGCTCTAACCCCATTAACCGCTAATTAATTAATATTCGACATCTAGAGACATATTACACCTCAGATGGCAGAATATGAATTTCCATTTGATAAGACTTTCCAGTTCTTCCCCCATTCTTCATTCTTTGCAGGATACTGAGAGATATATATTTAAACATAGATTCCCTTAATGGAGATGGAGTTTGTCAAGAGAAACTCGAAAACTGTAAAGGTCAGCCGAGAAAATGGTAATTCAGTCGCTAATCTGCTTTAAGATTAAAGATTCAGGATTGAGTTAGTAAAAAAATATCGAGAAGCTTTAGTGTCTGTTCAGTTTATAGAAAAAAAAACCCTTAAAAAGCAAGACAAAGGCAGGCTTAACTTTCCCTTCATATAGACGAAGCAGCTCAGCTTACCCGAAACATTTAAGCTAATTAAGCGAATTGTTTGCCGACAAATGAGACAGTCAGATATCTATTAGATAGGTATCTGACAGTAAATAAGAAAAGGACCGATCTTCTTCGAAGTATAAACAAAATGCGGCAAATCAATGAAAATGGAACAATTATACTTCACAAATATTTAGCCTGTAACCGCTGGTGGTCTGTCAATATTCCTCAGAGGAAGTTGGAATAAAAACATGTCTATAAGAAACCTCTTCGCCTTCTATTTGTGACCCGAGAGATAAGACTTCTCTTAGCAGGAAGACGACCCATCCATCCAAGCACCACGACCACCACCACCTCCTCCTCCTCCTCCTCCTCCTCCTCCTCCTCCACTTCATCTGATAATTAAAGGGTGAAGGACAAACGGGATAGAGGGAATAGCGGTTTTGAGGACCAAAGCAGTCGTCCCTGAACCCGGATTTCCACAACCATCGTTCTTCCGCCATATTTGGAGCCGTTTCACAGGCAAATCCCGATTACTACTGCTACTAATACTACAGGTTTTCTTTGGACCAACTCGCAAGACGCTGAGGGGAGGGAAATATTTCAGATAACCCGTGAAGACCTAACCTATGTTTGATCTAGGACACGTAAATCTCTCTCTCTCTCTCTCTCTCTCTCTCTCTCTCTCTCTCTCTCGTCCTCTCTCTCTCTCTCTCTCTCTCTCATTTGAAAACCTTCAGTAACTTTAATGGGAATTTTCTGACGATAATTTCCAGACAACGAAAATTGATAGCTTTAAATTCCCAATACTTTCCATCATCTTATAAAGGTAACAGACAGCATGCGCTGAAACAGTTTATACTATTCATTTGTTTGAGCTAGAAGTAAAAATATCAACTTACTGCTTTCGGAAAGAGTAAGATTATTTCTTTTCACTCCTCGTAACATTCATTAGTTTAACGAGTCAAGGCGAAGATTCAGCTCCAGACAGCAGACTTTAATGATAGTGTGACGAGGCAAGTTTGTAATACAGTAAGTATATCGTAATGAATACGGGGTGGCGTTATAACGGTATAACGTCATCGCTGATCGTGTAAGTTATGCAAACAAAGACTTCCACACAAAGCAAAAAATAAAGAGGATGCATCCTTCCTTTGTCGCAAAGGTGAATTTATTGTCACGACCGTCGGGCGAAGGGAACTGCAGAGGAAAGGATCATTCAAGGACGAGCAAATCTGTTACGAACATAGACAACAAAAACCAGGACAGGGAAGAATATAAAGGAACGGATATGTAATCAGTAATAGCAATACTATCACTAATAAAAACAATCTATAAAGTAAGAGTGATAATCATAAATGAAAATAATAAGAACTATTTTTAATTTTTCATTGTAAAAGGACGTAACGAAACTTTTCTATAAGGAACCAGATATTGTTAAAATCAATAACACCAATATTATATGAATATTAGAACATCAAAGACCTGAAAGAGGGTTGATAGTCATGAACTGGAAAAATAACAGTAACTATCTATTTTTTTTTTACTCTTCACCTTAAAAAGTTGAAGAAGAGTCACAGCAGCAGCGTTATACCCAACAACGAGAACAACAAAATAAAGCTACAGCATAAATAGCTCTATCAGTAAGTTCAATATATATTAAAATGTTATTCTAAAAAAGAACGTAAAATCAACTAAAAAATGCATATTTTCTCTCAACTTCCAAATTAAAGAATACCGAATAAGATAGAAAACAATAGCTAAAAAAGACTGATAGAAACAAATTAACAATATTCAACAAAAGCTGCAATAAAAACTGTACCTTAAAGCCCAGAGTTTGCCTTCATGAGGTTAGTAAACTTCACGAAATCTTGATAAAAAACAAAAATAAAAAACCAAGCCAGAGGTTATTACGTTTTCATTCATTGCCGCGAGTCTTTGTTTGTTTACGTAAGATGTCCATACTCTACGAGTAAGTTACATTCTTTATATCGTATTTAGCGCTTTTATGAAAATCGACCATAGGAAGCCAAAGAGAAGTCTTTCCCATTCCTTTCAACAAAAATATCTATTATTGATGGTGCGTATAACATCAAATGCAATACTTTCAGGTGAAAACAACAAAATTATATCAAGAGAAACATAAACCATAAAAGTCTAAACTATACGAAGAAAATCCGAAAATAAATTAAACACTAAAGAAACGGAGCTTTATGATCAAATGAAAATGCGAGTTGGCGAACGGCGTTGAAATAGTTTTATGCAAATAAGCCTAAAGTTAAAAGATTTTACGACCGATGATAATGGAGACACTGTCCCCCAGGGGGATTTCAGATGTCATTGGGAAAATTTCGCAAAAAGACTTTACAAGATTTTGTTAGCCACATATTCCAGAGACTATGCACAAAATAAAACAGAAAAACACTTTTCCCGAGACGTGTTTTATGCAGAATAAGATTCGGAAACAACTTAATAAGATTAAGCCTACGGAGACTGCGGATAAAATATATAGCAGAGGTTTTCATAAAGAGACAATTACTAACGTGCCGCTGAGACAGACTTCTCAGTGGATTATACAGACAAGCTGCCCATAAAATAAAATCAGCACAAATAATACTTAAGACCAATAAACGCTCAAGAGCTTTACGACGCTATATTAGAGGCATTATGCAGATTACACTTGTAAGGTGAAGGACAATATTTAACCCTTTAAACAGGCGAATTTCTCGTCCAATTCTGAACTCCGTTACCTTCCAACTAACGATTATGGAAAACTGAACATTTGACCCGACAACCAAAGTGACCTCCACAATAGACTCGACGCACACGTTACCTGTTCAATGACGAATGCATGGAACCAGAACAAGAAACCTAACAACTCGGGTTAGCACTCCTAGGTAGAGGTCAAGCCTGGGAGATCATGCATGAGAGACCAGTCCCCGATGCCTCTGTAGCGACAGATGGCTTTTAAGATGTTGCTCCATCGTCATTTCTCTCTTTCTTTCTTTGGCCATACCTCGTTTTTTGGTGCCTTCGCCATGATTCACTCACTCGACGGCCCCAAACTGCGAGGCACCAAGGCTGCATTTAAATGAATGAATGGAGAGAGAGAGAGAGAGAGAGAGAGAGAGAGAGAGAGAGAGAGAGAGAGAGAGAGAGAGAGAACTACAGTTCATATACTGCAATAGTGAGGAAGGATTAAAACAGGTTAAATCTGAATCACTCGATGCCCCTAAATAGATAAACATCATATGTGCATCAAAATAAACAGTGAGAAAGAGAGATTATGATTCATACACTAGAATTCTAGGAATGAAATCAAGTTAAATTTTGCTGTCGGATAACAAATAACTGAACTCCTTCCTTAATAAGTAATTCAGAATGATATCAAGACGATGCGGCACAGGGGCAATAACCGAAGAAACGCTCGCAGGACTGAATAACCAGCAACACTTGCATTCGAGAGAGTCCTTACAAAGTCTAGTCATGATGACGTAAGTGAGGTTAGCGTCCCCGTCGCTATATCTGGGTCGAGCGATTCCCATCGAGTGGCGGGGAGGAGGAGGAGGAGGAGGAGGAGGATTGTGACATCGTCAACAATAAACAAACACATAAGCCACACGGGAGATGCATAGGTTTAAAAAACGAAACGGAGAATTAAAGACGTAAATCCATTAAATGTCTGGAAAATGTTATTCTGAGAAAAGCCTTGGAGCCATTTACGGTGGTGGTTCTCAGTTAAACAAAAACTTAGAAAAGGTTAAAGATGCTAATTATATATCCGCAAAAGAAGCTCTAACTGACAATATCAGCAAAATAGCTGCATTACGGAACGTAAATACTGATATATGAACGCCTTTCCCACAAGTCAAATATAAGTTTTAAATATTATGGGTGTTCTTACATGCATTGTCTCACCTACACACTTAAAAGCACCTGCAGAGGTCTAGTCATAAGTAGTCACAAACCAATGGTCACGTGCACAAAGGTAATAAAATCTTTACAAGGAGAAGCATTACTTCAACAATCTTTACAAGGAGAAGTATTACTTTAACATGCGCAGATACGGGCAAATGACGCCGAGAAGCCCACAGATGTAGGGAAGCATTTAGATGCATCAAAGATGTCAAGAATACAATCATTACGGTTGTTATGGCTCCTTCCCAGATATAGTATATAAATGCACTAGAAATAGTGTTTGTGCAAATCATAAATACTATATTGGCAGGTTAAATCATTACTGAATTCTTTCTCATGACTTTTTTATTCAATTGGAATTTCAATAAAAAAGAATATATTGATTTGCAAAAGGTTCCTATCCAGAAAACGAAAACTCGAAAAAAAAATATCGGCCAAAGTAAGTGTTTCGCGTATCCATTATGCATACCGGTTTGTCATTCAGACTTCCAAGGGTCAAGAGTAAAGATGTGAGTTCGAAAAGGTCGTAGGAAAAGAAATGTGTAAAGTAGTGCATAAGCAAATTCAAAACAAGTTAGCTTTAGTATTTCGAATCTGTTATATATCTATATATAGTATATATGTATAACATATATACAAATGTATGTTTGTTTTAAAAAATGTACTACATAATATATGATATATATATATATATATATTATAATTTTATGATATGTATACACATATATACATATATGTATGTATGTATGTATACATATATATACATGTATATATATATATATATATATATATATATATATATATATATATATATATATATCTTAAGACTGAAAATCTAGGGAAATGGTGATACAGTGCGAACCTATAAATGGAATTTATAGGTTCGCAAGAAACTCGCACTGAAAGCGATGAATACGTGCTCCCCTAGCATGACCTCAATTGCATCTCCCAAACTGCGCAATCGCATTAACGCTGATGGCTTATGTCACCACCACTGGAATTAAAGTAATGGTTCTCTTTACTCGACGTCGCGTTTGTTTACAAAGCGCGGATTGAGATCATTGCCAAGAGAACGCCCTCCAAAAGTTTCCGGTGTCGGAGTGCTAAGTGAACTTGAAGTTCTAAATATACGACGGAATCACGGGAGAAAATGAGGGCTGTTCTCACGCAACGGTTCTTATATACTATATTATCAATATTTTTCCACCTCTCAGAAGACTGCGCGTTGTTGACGCATCGGTTAAATACAAAGAAAACAAATCTGGATTCTGTTCCACGGAGCGTGACCGTTTGTGGGGACTGCTAATTAGCATGAAGGTATCGCTAACCAATGTCTATGTCTGTAGTTGATGCATCGTGATCTGAATACGAGACATCATTCGGGTTTACTAATCACGAAGGTGAAGAATGATGCTGATTATGACACATTAAACTTCATTACCCTCAGCATATATTATAAACTTCTCTACTCTCGCTTTTGTTCATATGAACTGTATTATACCTAGTTTAATATTTTGTTAAGTAATTATTATTATCTTCTCTTATTTTTTACAAGTAAAGAATATTGTATGCTTTTTTTTTTTTTTACAAAAACTATATTCACGCACTCTTTATTTTTAAAAATTGACTTAACTTCTGCTATGTCCTTATCAGAATTAAGCGGACTTTAGTGTCGTTGGTCTTAGCCACACAACGACAAGAGTTTACAAGAGAGGCGAAAAATACCTTTGAACTTCAAAAATGAAGAGCACTTCGTCATT
>NC_061089.1:22325151-22460151 GCF_015104395.2 Macrobrachium nipponense
CACCTTGCTTACCCAGGTAATGCCTCGGGTGCAGATGTACCTAGGTTCCAGCTTCTTTTATGACTTGATTGGGCCAGGTGGTGGCTCCCTACCCTTTAATTTGAGTTAGAAATTTGTTTCTATTCCACAAGTGATTTCGTTTTGATTTTCATTATATTATTAATATTGATTATTATTATGTATTAATTATTATTCTTATTATTATTATTATTTATTATTATATTATTATTATATTATTATTATATATATATTATTATTATTATTACAAATGAGGGAAATGGGGCATTCGTTGTAACGTAGTTTGTTCATTCCTCAACAAATGTTCTCAAAAACAAAGAAACCAAATATCCTCACACCTCTGCCTTTTCTTTCCTACTGTACGGGACTCTGGAACCATGACCCTTTCGGGGCTTGTTAAGCTTCTTCATTGGGATTCCGGAGGTAGAGTACCTCTCTCCGAAGTCGGAAAAAAGGTATTTATGGGTCACTGGGAAATCCCCAATCCTGTTTAGACGGAGTTTTACGAATGGCATCTTGAAAGTCTTGGTAACGGGGATCAAAAAGGCAGTTGTCATGTAATTTGTTTTATTCGTGGTTGTGCTTTACCCTGAATGCATGATTAGAACGAACTTTGCTTCATCTTATCCAAAAGATAAAACTGTGATTGGCTGTTATCGTCAGGGATAATGTCGACAAATGCGTAAAAATAACGGTTATAATGAAACTGATTTTAATCGTAAGTTTTTCAATACTGCCATTACCGATCGTTGTTCCAGTCACAATATAGATATTATAATTTAGTAATATTTCATATATTTCATTTTTCATTTTATTTTATTTTATTTTATTTTATTTTATTTTATTTTATTTTATTTTATTTTATTTATTTTTATTTATTTATTTATTTATTTATTTATTTATTTATTTATTTATTTATTTATTTATTTATTTATTTATTTATTTATTTATTTATTTATTTATTTATTTATTTATTTATTTATTTATTTTTACTCTGAATGTAAGATTTTGTTGAAAATTTTCTTCATCGTCCAGTCTTTTCCTCAAATAACGATTTGTCACCTGTTAAATTCAACATCGACTGAAGTTTTATATGAATAACATCTTATAACAATGTCAAAATTAGAATTAACTACGTTTCATTCAGTTTCATTGTAAAAGGTAATGATACGACCAGGCCTTGAAAATTCCGAATAAGAAAAAGGAAGTATGGTTACTGGAAACCGTCCTTTTAGACAGGAAACAGAAGACGTATTACCCAATATCAGCCTTTCACTGTAGAGAAAACATGACGAAAGACTGTCCATTCACCTTTGCGTTCAAAAGGGACAATGATCTCTGGCGGTTTTCTACGACCGGTGGGATGGAAAATTGAACGTCCGTCAACCTCTTAGTTACGAAAGCTTTCGATCAACTATTTGAGATGATTAGCTATTCATAAACATTAACATTAACTCTTCTTTAATTATCATGAACATTTATAGGTTACTTGTCGTGAGATATGCTCACAACCAATTGTAAATAATAAAAAACCATCTAAGAAACTCAACGTACCTTTCAGGTTCAAACTGTTTTTTTTATTGAATAACACTTATTCTATATTGAAAAAAATAGCCAAACGCGTAGTTTGCCTTTACAAAAGTACACAAAACTTTACGATCAATCACAAACAAATCTTTCATACCAGAAGTACTTTCGACATAGAGGTGATCGCAAAAGGTATTTATCAACCTGTCGTAGCGTATACAGAATTCCCCCCCCCCCCCCCCCACCCAACCCTCCAACCTCCCCCTCCCCACCTCCCATCATCTCACTAGAAAATTGTCTGACAACTTCACGAGCAATGGTTGTGACCATAACTTAGCTTTGATTGGTCAGAGGCACGAAACCATTCTCTGGATATTGGCCTCGGGGCTTCACAACGGCCTTGCAGTTATTTCTAGCGTTAGGAATTGCTAGACTGAATCGAGGTAGACAATAGATTAAGTTTTATGCATTTTAATGTGTTCTTTATTGCGTTCTGTTGCGTTGAAAATGATCGATTAGGTCACTGCTTTAGTGAAGTTCTGGGCTTTAATTTTTAATGGAAGAAAAGTTATTTTCAATTCCTAAGTTTCTTACGAAGGACTGACTGATCTTGGCCGGTAAAAAATGCAAAAAAAAAATCCAAAAACAAATGGCTGTCAAAATTTCTTAGAACGGTAAGCCGTTTCTTTACCATACGCTAAAATGAATCGGAAAGACACCTCAACGTTCTCAAGGCTGTATTGTTTCTCCCACTACAAGCAGGAGTTATTGTGGTGTCAAAACATTCTCAAGATAGTCTTGTTTCTCCCATTACAGGCAGAGGGAGAGAGAGTCGTTGTGGCGCCAAATTACGGTATTAAATCAAGAAAATCAATCTCGAACGAAGGGAAGGGCTGGGAAGCGAGCCGGGAAGGAGGAGCAGAAGTCACGGGCCTGGCACTAGACCGAGTCGTTTGTGGTTGACCGCCATCGCCAGGAGGCGCCATTATAAGGTCCGCCAAAACAAATTCAAAATTCTTTTCTTCCCACCATCGGGAGGAAAGTGATGGATTTGCAATAGATGACGGGCAGATCCGTCGGTGGCAAGTGAGAGACTGTTTTCTTACACATATTCGAGAGACAACACTGAAGTGGCGATTAATCTTCGGGTATGGATGCATATTCAACAGTGCTTTTATTAATGACAATAAATAAACATTCTGATGAGACACTTCGAGAGACATGAACTGGCAAGGCAAGCTTACACAGACTACAAGGTGAGTAATAATAATAATAATAATAATAATAATAATAATAATAATAATAATAATAATAATAATAATAATAATAATAATAATAATGGAAGAAACAAATCCATTTATATAAACGTGTGCATAGATTCATATACATATAGATATATGTATATGCGTGCATATATTCAAAGATAATATATATACATATACATAACTGTGGGTTTGTTTCTCCATTTTAAGACGCATGCTACTATGAGTATTTTTTTAATAATAATAATGATAACATTAATAATAATATATCTATATATTTTTTGTGCACGACTATATCTAGAAAAGGAACAAAAGAGCTAAGAGAACAAAACCGATCAAATTATCTGAAAGTTGAATTTTAATCTGACTACGCATTTTTTTTTTACCTATTCTTTAAGAATGACGAGGGATTAGGGCAATTTCATTGACCAAATGCCACACATACATAAATATGAAACAACCAACGGTTGTGCCCTTAGGACAAAAAACGGTCATTGCTTGCGTATTTCTGTTATGGTAATCTTGGTGGAAATTAAACTTAAAAAAAAACTATACTAGAAAAAATGAAATATTGTTTGGACACCATTCAGATTTTGACATGGATCTCTGCACTCGGCTATACTGGTGAAAAGACCAAAAATTAAAACGTAATTTTCCCTCTTCAGAGATAATACAATTAATTTTTTCTGCAATGAAAAGATGCTGCTCCTACAGATTAAACCATTATGTAAGGATATCGCGCCCGTTTCCTTGCTTAATTTGCATATAAACACAACTGTTAACTTTTCGTAACCCGCACTGGAAGGACACACCCAGCGGTTTATTATTGTCATTCAGTGATGACATTTTTTGGTCACAGTCTGCGGCGCCAGGTGAGCCGTGCATCACCTTAACCTACTTGTTTTGGCGTCTGTGGGCATCTGTTTTACTATGACATAGAAGAAGTCTGCGCATTTGTTTCTTTACTGCTGTAGTTAGCCCCTCTGGGTGTTTAACGATACCTCGAAGTTTATCAAATCATAATTTTGTCGGCCGTGACGATTGTTTCATACAATGGTCACAAATCCCGGTTTTGCAAATCAGTGAAAAATCGATGTTACATTGTATTTTCCTGAGCTCAGCGATGGATCCCTTTTCTCAAACGTTAAATAAAATCGATTATACATCTCTCAGCCTGTGCGTTTATTCTACTTTTCAACTAAGAAAGACAAACTTTCCGGTAACAAGTACAGTTTACAGGGGCCGTAATGATTGAGTAATACATATATACTAAACAGGACTTCTGTTAGCATTTTATCAAATGGATTTCAAATATGTGCCAGCCTCGTTTGTTATACTCTGAAATTCTAGATCACGATCTCTTCGTTTTAAGAGCATTTAATTTTTTTTCTTTTTCTTTTTTTTATAAGGGACGAGATAGCTTCGCCCAATCTAATATTATTCCGTTTTTTTTCTTAGGAAACGAGATAGATTCGTTCTATCTCATATACGTCTGTTTCTTTGAAGAAGAAGAAGAGAAACGTTTCTAAACCCATGAATCAGTTCTGCTACTGCCGTCCAAGTTGGCAGAGCGAACGCCTGTCCTTTCAGGAACGCAGTACTTTCACGTGTGCTTCGTATTTCTTATTTTTCCCAGTTCTAGAACGTAAAATAATATGAGAACTTGGAGACCTGTTTCTTTGCCGCTGTTGTCAGCTGCTATGTACTCTTATTATTACGAATCATCCAAAAGCCATCGTTGATATAATGCCAAGAGATTAAATGTCAGGTCTACGGGAAGCTGTGTTAAAGAGATTTAATTTGCAGAAATTGACATCATAACCTTGAATATTTCGTTAATCGCCAATAGTTTTTTTCTCCTTTTTCTTCTTTCATACTCAGATATTTTTTTCATAAATAACATTTTCAATATTCCATGATGTCCTTTATTGAACCAAACCACCCCTGTCTTCAGGTAATCTTGGTATATCCGTGACAAACAAGCAAATATGCAAAAAAAAAGTGGGGGGAGAACAAGAAAGATATTAAAAAAACAACAACAAGCAAACATTGACTCCTTCCCAGCTTAACAGAGGAAATGAAAAAAAAATCTGCAAATGTTTGAAATCATGGGAACCGTTTTTGACAGTTTAATGTTACGGTCCACCACAATTGGTCAAGGCTTTCGTGGTAGGAGATAATCGTTTACTTTCGGAGCTTCTAAAGTATCTTATATAAAGGAACTAAATATAAATAACTATATATATTATATATATATATATATATATATATATATATATATATGTGTGTGTGTACATTATATGCAATGTAAAAACACCGTATCGTGCTTCTAAGAAATCAGTAGAAGGATCCACAGTAATATTCTTGTTTATCCAGACGAAATATATTTGTGGAAATATTTACAAAGATTATAGCTTTCGTCCATACTTCTGTGTACTTGATCAGTCCACAGAAGGAAGGACGAAAGCTATAATCTTTGTAAATATTTCCACAAATATATTTCGTCTGGATAAACAAGAATATTACTGTGGTTCCTTCTACTGATATACATACATATATATTATATATATATATATCATATTATATATATATATATATATTTATATATATATATATAGATATATATATATATATATATATATATATTATTTGTATATATATATATATATATATATATATATATATATATATATATATATACTATATATAAATATATAGATATATATATATATATATATATAATATATATATATATATATATATGATATTTTGTATATAAATGACAATCAGATACACGAGTAAGGAATAGCTCCATACTATTCTCAAAGTCACCACCTCTAACTAGATCACATGTTAATGAATATAATGAAACTTGAAGGATTGGCCTTCAGATAATTATAATCTTAAATATAGATTGATAAACTGAGGATTGTCTCAGATAGATTGTATATAAAAAAACAATCAGCCAGTTCACAGAACATAGCTTGGTAAAAAAATAAATGAATAATGATAAAAAAAAATACTGAACGAGATGGGAAAAAAATCGGGAATTCCGCAGGAATTAGAAAAAAAAGTAAAAGGTACAAGATGTTTCACTTTCTAGTACATGGGGGACGCTGGAAGGGAGAGAACTAGAAAACATTGGCTATGGAACACAAGTATTGGTCATCTTCCAAATTCTACAGGTTTTTGTTAAAGGTGAATGTGCTTCTCGGCTCTTTGGTGACAGAAGGAAGTTGACGAAATCATGCAAAGAGAGAGAGAGAGAGAGAGAGAAGGAGAGAGAGAGAGAGAGAGAGAGAGAGAGAGAGAGAGAGAGAGAGAGAGAGAGAGAGAGAGAGAGAGAGAGATGAAAACTTTGGTTGTAACTTCAGAATTATCCTTGCTTACTTGATTTACAAATATGAATCCGGATGTTAAATGCAGTGCTTTTTAACTGTCAAGAAATTCTTTTCCTCTAAAATCAACTTCTCAAATCATCTTCTCCTTGGGATATTAGGCGGCACTCTTTTCGAAAAGGGTGAAATATATCTGCATGGCGATAATGTCTCTCTCTCTCTCTCAACATATATATATATATATATATATATATATATATATATATATATATATATATATATATGTAAAGGTATATATATACCTATGTATACATATATATGCATATATATTTATAGATTAATTATAATATATATATATATATATATATATACATATATGCATAAATGTACATATATATGTATATACGTATGTATATATACATTTTTATGTATATATATATGTGTGTGTATGTATGTGAGTGTATACCATAAAATTTTGTTTCATTCTACACCTAAATAAGTAGCAAAATATAGATGGCAGACGACATCGTATCAAAACGGAAATTAAATTAAAGTCACTGATTACCTTTTACATGAAAAATAAACACAACAGAAAAAAAATCCTCGAAAGAAGATGGAGAGAGTAAAAGAACAAAGAAAATAAGAAAAAACAACGTTGGCAGGTAACGGCACCAACTCCACGTGAATTAGACTTCACCTTACGCCCTAACAATAATCGCTAAATGTGCTTAGTCCGTTCAGACATGTTACGCATCTTGAGGATTTAAACTGGGTATATATATATATATATATATATATATATATATATATATATATATATATATATATATATATATATATATAGTATATGTGTGTGTACATATTTTTGTATGTGCCTGTATATGTATGTGTGTATGCTGCTGAAGGATACTGCGTTTCCAGACTTCTTCTATTAAGGCATTCAGTAGATTTTGAAAATCATCTCTAGATATGCGCAATACTGATAAAGATAAATCACTTAAAACAATAATCAATATGAAAGACATATGAAATTAGAAAGTAATCGTGGAGAAGTCTATTTTCAGTCTTTTATGGATTATACAAATAAAAATTTTAAAAATAAAAACAGGGGAAAAAAGTGGGGAGCATCAGATTTTATCAGCATTACTCTGCCAGAACTTCTTCAAAACTCTTCTTATCTCGAACGGAGTATATTTAGAATTCTGACCAAACTGCCAAACCTCGCGTTTGTAAGCCTCATACCCAAAGGAGATCACTTGACCAGACTCCCTTTCTCTCCCAGTTGACAGACCAGGTGGGTCAAGCAAGTTCATAGGAGTGGGAGTCTCACAATTTCTCTCTGATTCATTGATGACGCCAAAGTTCCGTTCGATTTGACGTGACTTATGCTGAGAAGCTGCTCATAGACAGCAGGTACAATTTGGTCATTATCTGGCAAGAAAACACTCTGTAAGATTCGCCAGTAGCTGACACGAACGACGGACGAAAAGAAAGTAAACAACACGAAGAAACTGATTGTTAAACAACGAAAACGAGCTGCGGAAAACAAGAGCAAATTGAACCCAAATCTTTATCTACCGGAGGAGCAAAATGATCGACGGGGGTAATAATAAAGTGGAGGAAAAAGTTCCTGCAAGTGAAAGTGAGAGCAGCACTTACCCAAGACGCAGAGGATCTTCCAACTCGACGCCATACTTTCGAAAGCTGATGTCCCTCCTAGACTGAAACGCGGCGCGAGTCCAACTGCCTTTTATATGCTGCCGTTGACGACTCTTCTTTTTCTTCTTCTTTTTCTCGCCCTCCTCCTCCCACTCCTTCCCCTCCCCTCCCTGCCTCTCACTCCCTGCCTCCTCTTTCCCCTCGACACGAACATCTTACTCCAGCAACTCGGTAACTAGTTATATTTTGACGCTGTTCGTTTCAAGGAGAGAATTACGGTGTTTGTAATTAGGGTCTTCTAATCTTTCCCGTTACAGGGGGATATCTCTCTCTCTCTCTCTCTCTCTCTGTATACGTACACACACACATGTATATGTGTGTGTGCGCGCGCGCGCATCGGTAAAACGGTGAATACTATGTTGGTTTTCTGCAATTAGGGTTCCTCCATAGACTCAGCCTATATGACTGTTTGGGATACCATCAGTTTGTATTCCCGTCAAGAAAAACGACCTAATGTTGAAAAAACAAGCCATTTACAGGCATCATCCTTAATTGCATGGGATGAGCCGTTTATACAGAAAACTTCCACAGAATCAATTGCTTCATGCAGTCTTCATAAAGGTTCACCAATTGCTTGTTTACATTTCCACACACAATATCCCACCCGCCCCCCCCACCCCGCCCTCACCTCTGCCTTTTACCCACTCTCGCCCTTCAAGGATTTTGATGTTCGTGATTCCAAGGGTTCCCTCGAAGCAGCACTTCTAACCAACTTTCTTAAATCAAATCTCTCGTCCCCCATTCCCTTCACTTGAGCAAACTCAGTTCAGAACACTCTAATGGACCTTTTAATCTATTCTAACCTTGTAATCTCATCATCGCATCCCTGCATTTTTCACCTTTTTAAACTTTCTTGCCACATGCGAACAACGCAAGCAATATCCACCTAAGCAGATTCCACATTTTCCCTTTAGTTCTCATAATATACCTTTTGGAGTCCACAAAAAAGATGTTGCACCTATTCTGTGATTCACCTCTTCCGTTTTGCCATCATCTGTTACATTTACTAAAATAAAATATTCATTTAAATCAACTCCTTCCATTCTTCCACTAATCACAAAAGCATTCAATATCATGCCCCATTCATTCTAATGCTCGTCTCCATTCAATGCCTTTTTTCTCATACACTGAGAAAAATACTAGTCATCCGTTCCCAAATATAGATGTTTTTCCATACATACTTTAACCACTATGATTAGGTTTGATTGTAGTCATGTTGATTGAACTGAATTGAATATAGAATTTAGGCCAGAGGCCATGCACCGGGACCTATGAGGTTATTCAGCCCTGAAACGGAAATTGACAGTAAACGCTTTAAAAGGCGTAACAGGAGGAAAACCGCGCGGTTGCATTATGAATCAATTGTTAGGAGAAAGTGGAAAGTAAGATGGAAGAAAGAGAATATGAACGGAGGTACAGGAAAAGAAGCAAAATAAGTTGCAGCTAGGGGCCAAAGGCACGCTGCTAAGAACCTTAAGTAATGCCTTCAGTAATTGCAGCCATGTTACCCATCCACACGTTCATTTTTTTTTTCACAACATTCGTCGCATCCTCAAGTCACTTCCGTTTTTTATGCAATTCTGACGTTGTGCTTTTAAACCACCATGTGTTGCGTATTATTAATCACGACAGTATTATGTTGCCTTTGAATGTATGATAGTGGACCTGTTCTTAAATCAAATCGCAACGTATAATATGAAACTATCTGTCACACAGAAAACTTCCTTATGAATTGACCTTTTCTATTGTATGCTACTTAACCTCTCCCTCACTTAAGTCTTCTTTGTGAGATTAATTCCGGTATCATTATCACATTACTCGTTAGTAGTTCTTATCAGTATTTCTTGTCAACGTTCTTCATTTCTTACATTTATATGGTTACCACGTTCTTGCATTAATATAACTTTATTTTCCAAGATGAAAACAAATTCTTTCCCTTGCAATCCTTAATTTTGCTTCTTTTAACTTTCCTAACAAACCTGATATTCCTTAGGGAATGCATGACCATCAACTAAGCTCAGCCAAATTAATAAAAGAAGTCAATGATTTCATTTACACGACTGATGAACTTCCCCAGGATTAGCTCCCACTGCTTGAGGAAGCTGTCGCCAAACGCCCCAAAAAGGAAAAAAAAAAAAGTCAGACATTCCTGTTTGCTTATCTGTTCTCTTCATCTTATCTGTCTTTCTCCTTTTATCCCTTCGGACCACTCGCTTCTCGCTTCCTCCTCTTGAAAATAAACCGGCTATGAAGGACAGACTTGCATCTCTCCATAACTGACTTTCGTAATATAAGTAACTGCCAATATTTTCGGTGTGGTGATTGCGGGAGGACGGATGACTACTGCAATGTTTACAAATCTCCTTCACGAAAGACAGCTTAACCCTGGATGTGCTTTAGAGAAACAACAAATTATTCTTACAGTTTAAGTTCCAAGGAGAGAGAGTTACTTAATCAGTCAAGTTCAAAGGGGAAGGAGTTACTTTATCAGTCAAGTTCAGAGGAGAGGGTGTTACTTTATCAGTCAAGTTCAGAGGAGAGGGAGTTACTTTATCAGTCAAGTTCAGAGGAGAGGGAGTTACTTTATCAGTCAAGTTCAAAGGAGAGGGAATTACTTTATAAGTTAAGTTCAGAGGAGAGGGAGTTACTTTATAAGTTAAGTTCAAAGAAGAGGGAATTACTTCATCAGTCAAGCCTCTTTTGAGTTGGAGTTTCCAGATTCCCTTATTGAATACAAATTATAACGCTGATAAGAGGATAACAGACGATTACAATATCGTTTCACAGGGCGATGCAAAGATAAAGCCGTTTGGCATAAAATGCTGGTGAACCTTTTTTTTTTTTTACTAAGGTTAGAAAGCGCTTATTGCAATAAAGCAGTCCCATTAACTTTAAAAATTTTATCAATTTTACCGTGGACATGTCACTAGTCATAAAACTCGGTGATTTCAGAGAAATGTTGATAGATCTTGTGAAATTTAAAAATCACGTATAACCTGGAAATTTCAATGCAAGACTTAATTTCTTACAGCGAGACATGACAAACTGTGCAGTTGCAACGAGGAGGTTTTCGGAACTAACAATTTTTAGGCGAGAAAAATGGTGAATCGAAAGCAGTTATAGATGCATAACCCTTTCAAGGAATAACTTAATAGCCACGAAGATTAGAAGGTAAATGAGCAAGCAATTCTTCACATTTTTACCTATTTTAGGGATCTCAGGGCAAGGAACTTTCTCCGGGAGGCTCGAGGAGCGTGAACCTTTCACTGCGAAAGTTAGAGATAAAACTTTTGCAATGGTACGTTACAAAACCAGAAAAAGAGCAGTTTACAGAATGTAATTGGAATCAACAATGCCCTCTCACTTTCTACTTATATTTTACGGAATATTTCCCGGTGCAACTGGAACTTCCAAAGGAGAAAGTAAACGAACTTACAACTTCCGTAATGGAAAATCCAAATACGAGGAAGATTTAGAGCCAGAACGTTTTATGGTTTAAAAAAAAAGAATGAGGCTAAATGAGGCTTTGCAAACGAAATTGCGGGAGGTGAACTTATATGAAAGGAAATCTTGGGTTCAAACTTTTTAAACATAAATTTCTACACCAGATTCTTCTTACTAACATTTGATTTTTATAATAATAATAATAATAATAATAATAATAATAATAATAATAATAATAATAATAATAATAATAATAATAATAATAATAATAATAATAATAATGAAAATGGCTAAATAAATTATGTAGTTATCAACAAGAACTTTAGAACCGAAAATAATTGTCAATGTCACCAAGTCAATAATAATAATAATAATAATAATAATAATAATAATAATAATAATAATAATAATAATAATAAACAAATAAATAAATCATGTAGTTATCAGCAAGAACTTCAGAAATAAAAATAATTATCAATGCCAGCAAGGCAATAATAATAATAATAATAATAAGAATAATAAGAATAATAAAATAATAATAATAATAATCATAAAATAATAATAATAATAATAATGAATAAAGAACTTAATAAAAAAAATAATCACCCAAGGTCAACATGTTAATAATAATGATTCCCAACAAGAAAGAAATGTCACTTAGAATCAAAACTATAAATTTTTAACTAATAAGAAATAAGGTTACGCAACCACCCGCAACTAAAGTAGATTCACATCAACCGTGCATTTGACGTCTAGGCCAGTCCCTTACGACGCTCCTGATTGGCTGTTGATAAGCCAGTCACAGGGCTGAAAGCTCTCGGTCTCTCTCGAGAGTTTACATAGGCAGGATTTATATCCCACCTCTCCTGAGAGATACGTCTTTCCAACGTATACGTCCTGCCTATGTGAACTCTCTCGAGAGACTGAGAGTTTCCAGCCCTGTGATTGGCTTATCAACAGCCAATCAGGAGCGTCGTAAGGGACTGGCCTAGACGTCAAAAAGCCAATCACAGGGTTGGAAACTCTCAGTCTCTCTCGAGAGTTCACATAGGAAGGACGTATACGTTGGAAAGACGTATCTCTCAGGAGAGGTGGGATATAAATCCTGCCTATGTAAACTCTCGAGAGAGACTGAGAGCTTTCAGCCCTGTGACTGGCTTATCAACAGCCAATCAGGAGCGTCGTAAGGGACTGGCCTAGACATCAAATGCACGGTTGATGTGAATCTACTTATACATATAGCTATACCTACACAACGTATGTCGAGTCCCGCCGAAGCTCTGGATTTCCTGCTACGAAAAGTTGAGTCAGTGCCGGTAAAGTCACTGGATTTTAACCTCCACTTACGGTCAGCCATTGACTTTCGAATGCCTTATTCTTGTGAATCATGGCACAGAAGGGTCATTAATATCTGTGTTACTTTAACAAGAGGGAAGAGTGAGGAAATGAGTCTCGAATTAGTATGAGAGGAATGGCCTGGTCCAGTGATCGTGAAGTATATGATTTCCTAGTGGTTACAGAATGGTGTAATGCAAATTATTATTGCTATCTCTCTCTCTCTCTCTCTCTCTGAGAATGGTGTAATGCTAATTTTTGTTGTGCTCTCTCTCTCTCTCTCTCTCTCCTCTCTTTGAGAACGGTGAAATGCTCATTTTTGTTGTGCTCTCTCTCTCTCTCTCTCTCTTTTTGAGAATGGTGTAATACTAATTACTGTTTAACTTGCTCTTAGCGATAAGTGAGCTCATGATATCGCCTCGGATGGACTAATAAGTCTTTGAGACATCCTAGCCTTGTAACTCCCTTGTAACTTCTCTCTCTCTCTCTCTCTCTCTTCTCTCTCTCTCTCTCTCTCTCTCGCTCTCTCTCTCTCTCTCTCTCTCTCATCTTTGAGAATGGTGTAAT
The DNA here is from genome assembly GCF_015104395.2 of Macrobrachium nipponense. Taxonomy (NCBI): domain Eukaryota; kingdom Metazoa; phylum Arthropoda; class Malacostraca; order Decapoda; family Palaemonidae; genus Macrobrachium; species Macrobrachium nipponense. The sequence continues at coordinate 22,338,362 of NC_061089.1, forward strand.
GCAAATGATTGTTCTCTCTCTCTTTTGACAAAGTAGACCATAATATATTAGCGAAGAAAATTAGAAAACACAATATCGTGGATAAAGTAGGAAGATGGTTAAAAGAATTTTTACACAACAGAAAACAGATAGTTATTGCAAACGACGAGAAATCGGATGAAGCCAAGGTAATATCCGGTGTGCCGCAAGGTACGGTGTTAGCTGCAATACTGTTTGTTATTATGATTGAAGACATAGACAGTAATGTTAAGGATTCGGTAGTGAGTAGTTTCGCAGATGACACAAGAATAAGTAGAGAAATTACTTGTGATGAAGATAGGAACGCTCTACAAAGAGACCTTAACAAAGTATATGATTGGGCAGAGGTAAATAGGATGGTATTTAACTCTGATAAATTTGAATCAATAAATTATGGAGACAGAGAAAGAAAGCTATATGCATATAGGGGACCTAATAATGAGACAATCACAAATAAGGAAGCAGTTAAAGACCTTGGTGTGATGATGAATAGGAACATGTTATGCAATGATCAAATAGCAATTCTGTTGGCAAAATGTAAAGCAAAAATGGGAATGTTGTTACGGCACTTCAAAACAAGAAAAGCTGAACACATGATTATGCTTTATAAAACATATGTTCGTAGTCCACTTGAATATTGCAATATGATATGGTACCCACAATATCAAAAGGATATTGCACAAATAGAGAGTGTACAAAGGTCCTTTACAGCTAGAATAGAAGAAGTTAAAGACCTTGACTACTGGGAAAGACTACAATCCTTAAAATTATATAGTCTAGAAAGGAGAAGAGAACGCTACATGATAATTCAGGCATGGAAACAGATAGAAGGAATAGCAGAAAATATCATGGAACTAAAAATATCAGAAAGAGCAAGCAGAGGTAGATTAATAATGCCCAAAACTATACCAGGAAAAATAAGGAAAGCACACAGGACATTAATCCACTACGCACCAGCATCGATAATGCAGCGTCTATTCAATACGTTGCCAGCTCATCTGAGGAATATATCAGGAGTGAGCGTAGATGTGTTTAAGAATAAGCTCGACAAATATCTAAACTGCATCCCAGACCATCCAAGATTGGAAGATGCAAAATATACCGGAAGATGTACTAGCAACTCTCTGGTAGACATTAGAGGTGCCTCACACTGAGGGACCTGGGGCAACCCGAACAAGATGTAAGGTCTGTAAGGTCTGTAAGGTCTCTCTCTCTCTCTCTCTCTATCCTTGAGAAGGAGGTTAAATGCAAATTACTGTTGAACACACATAAAAATTATGTATATTATAACCTTCACTAATACAATGCCGTTCATGTTTATGATCAATCTTAGGAATGAATGAATACACAACACACAGTAGCAACGTAATAAATAAAGAGAATCGCCTAAATGGAAAAAAAAATCAACTAAAGGCATTAATATTTGCAAAACCAAGTTTAGAAAAACAAATAATAATAAACCTGGATTCGCCAGCCTTCTAATCCGGGTGTGGCAAACAACTGGAACGTGTTTGGGTAACTGGAAATTATGTTAATTCCAAAATTCAACAAAACTCTTCTGGTGCTCCGCAAAATCAATCCGGTGGACAAAGATGTGCTTCGGTAAAAGCCAGATTCCCTATTATTATTATTATTATTATTATTATTATTATTATTATTATTATTATTATTATTATTATTATTATTATTCAGAAGAAGAACCCTATTCATATGGAACAAACACACCCAAATGGGCCATTGACTTGAAATTCAAGCTTCCAAAGAATATGGCGTTAATTGTGAGAGAGCAAGAGGCGGTTTTTATCAGAAATTGAAGAAATTTCTTTTTATACAAAAGACGATACTATTCATGAACTGCGTCACGTGACTGTTACTGCAGATACAATAAATGAATAAGGTAGGGAATGCGATGGTCATAAAAAAATAAATCATAATAGTTAGCGTGGAACTAGAAAGCTTAGAATTCTTGGAAATATATATATATATATATATATATATATATATATATATATATATATGTATGTATGTATGTATGTATATACAGACATACACACACACATGTGTATAAGTATTTTATTTATGTATGTATGTATAAATGCATGGATATATACATTCATATAGTATACTATATATATATATATATATATATATATATATATATATATATATATATATATATATATATATATATATAGGTTCTTTGAACGGTCTTTATTAACACTGAACTTTTAACTCACTCGTATTTTACCTATTTGCACATCACCAAAAACACTTAGTTGATTGATAAACCTTAATTGGAGTTAATAAAGCAATTGGGAAAAACTATCACTATATATTTAAAATCACATTTATGAAAATAACACAGACACACGATTAACCATTTACTAATAATACAATAACATAAAAAGAACGCCTTAACACAACTTTAACATGTATAACAACCCTTTGCACAACCCTAACATATTATTGTGGCAACCAACCTATAGAATATATGAGAATGAGCAAAATCTCGAGGTCTTACAGTGTTTACAGCACTTTCATGTGTAAATAACCGCGTAAACACAGAATAGTGAATCTAACTGTACAAGGATTCTTTCTACTTACAAAATTAACTGAACACAAGGATACCAGACTCAAAACTGGAGGAGACGAAAGTTGCAATGATAAACAAAAACAGAGAACACTCTTGTCGCCAGAGGGCTCCAAAGAAACTTCACGTCACAAAAGCTTAGGAATTTCATTTATTGCAATCTATAAATAAAGATAAATAACTATATATATATATATATATATATATATATATATATATATATATATATATATATAGTATGTATGTATGTATGTATATATATATATTCTTAAACTAAGCTTTATCCGTGGCTATATATATTTCCTAAGAAAAATTCTTGAATGAATAAATAGATTCTTCTCCAATATATATAGTGTTCAGCAATCAGTGCAACCAGAGACGATATATATATATATGTTCCTGCACTGTAAGCCAATCATATATGAGACCAAGAAGATTCCTTCACACCTTCTACTGCCCCTCCTCCATCCCGGCCCCACGTCCCTCCAAAAACGTCATAAAATAAATTCAAAAATAAACTAAAGAAGTGATCTGATGGACGGCGGTACCAGGGCGTGAACATTGAAGGAGACAGAGGCCAAGACGCCCTTAGAAGGCGACCAGACTCCGAAGTGACGTATGGGCCGCCCCTGGACTTCGTATGGGACGGAGAGGGCAATCGTCTTCCTATTGTACTTCCTCAAAGGAATCAGGGAACCATTCTCGTCCGGGACTTGTCTGAAAACCGGTGCGGCGCCCTCGGCTTTGATCATAAACTGGGCGTCTGGAAGGAAGAATTGGATGTAATTAGTTTGGCATTCAGTACAAAAAAAATGTAAAAAAAAAAAAATTTATTATTGCTCTTGAAGCATTTTCCATGTTTGTACTATTTCACTTATGATGAACTCTCTCTCTCTCTCTCTCTCTCTCTCTCTCTCTCTCTCTCTCTCTCTCTCTCTCTCTCTCTCTCTTTTACGCACAGGTTTATACACTATCTACTTATATATACACGCACATTAATATAAAGATAGAGAGACACAGTCACCTTGATTACATTCTAAATTTAAGCATGGTTCCTCAACTGTCTTCCCACTAAATATCATTAGTTGCTTTTTACTTGTCTAGCCTCCTTTAGGCTCTATTTGCAATTCGTTTGTTAACGAAATGTTCTAATCCTACGTCAGAGACAAACTAACATCTTCTGAGTACGCAGATTTGTATTTACTTATTCATAATAAGACAGATAGATGGATTAAAAAGGTAATATCTATGTGCAAAAATATTAAGATAATTTTTTAAAAAAGTATGTGAAAATATTCTTGAAGTAAACTTAATTTTAAAAGAAATAATCAATCCAAAGAAAATTTGGCTATTTGCCCCATGGCTATAGCTAGCCTCGTATATTATAAAGCAATAACTTAACTCTAACAAAGGAAGCAAACTAGATATGTAAATAATCTTTTAGATGTAGTACAATAGGCCTAACGATCCCACTTGCTAAGAGATGTCGCTGGATCTCCCGTGATTCTTTGAGAACCACAGTCGTGTAACGTCCGAATACGCAAACCTATCAATCAATCAGTCTCCAAAAAAATACGTCCTATGATGTGGAATGGAGAAAACGACTTACCTGGAACACTGCCATCATAAGTGAACTGATCAATCCTGAGGGTGGCGGCATCGACCAGTGTCACTGCAGAGGAACTGATGAAGGGCCTGTAGCTCCTGAGGTCCCCAACTAATTGGGGTTCTGGTAGCCTTAGGCCACGGGGAATTTTCACGTTGCCGAAGTCGACCTGCAGGAGATGTATTTCTTAAGAGTCCGCATTTACACGTTGTTATCCTTCCACTGCACTTTAAATCAACGTGAAACTACGTTTTCAGACCTTTTTAGGCTTTTCCATAGACCTTTCTTACTGACCCCGTCCACCCCCCCCCCCCCCCCCCCCAACAAATAACAACAACAAAGTAGTTTGTAGGCTAACTCCCGAGTAAGCGAAAATCCTTCTGTACAATTTTTAACAGTAAGTTTACATTCAAGGAAGCTGCCATCTTTACCAGAGTTTTATGATCCCCGAGGTACAAAAGTATAACCAGAATACATCCTTGCCCTAACCTAACCTAAAGTGCGTAGTACTTAACTTCATTAATGGAGCATTGCCTCCTACCCTTTTGTAATCCCGTAACACTTACAACTGGCGTAAAAGCAGCTAGTATATATATAGCATACACATCCTAAAATTATTTCCATTTATCCATATAAAACTTAATAATTAAAGAATTATCAACAAACACGATTTTTAAAAATTTATTTGTCCTTTATAACCCCGTAAGAGTTATTCGGTTATTAAAAGTAGCCAGTATGTATATTCCATGATTTAAAAATTTGTCTACCACAAAATTCTTTATATTTATTCATCAAAATATCAAAGTAAAGAATCACCAACAAACTTGGCTTGTTTTATCATTTATTCGTTTATAACTCCTTAATATTTATGGGGTTATAAATGTAGCTAGTGCGCATATAAAAGAAATATGAATAAAAATGTTTACCCTGAATCATTCCCATTTTTCCATTAAAATATCTTACTAGGTAAAGATCGTCAACTGAAACTGCCCCTTTTCAATTATTTGTCCTACCCTACAACTCATGAAAAAATATAAACAAAATGTTTCCTGTGCATTTAAATGCCAGTTCATGCAGTGGTAAGCACTACTGATTCGAGAAAAACTCCTGTAACAAAGGAAGATGAAATGAAAAACTTACGCCAACTTCTTTGCACCAGATAGAGAGCCAAAGGATATTATCGACGGACTGCTGCCCTTCCTCAGTTTTAGGAAACTTGAGAACCAAGTTCCTATTGCGGTAACGACCCAGAGGTTGAAGGCTGCGGGGAGAGAGAACACGAGAGTTCAATAGAGGAAACTATACTATGTTTCTTTCACACGATTACTATAATATTATTTAAATATGAATCAGCTATTTAACTCTCTAAATCAGAAAGCCTCAACATCTCATGGCATTTAGAATTAAGTTAACATTTGACCATGTTCTTTAAATCAGTGATGTTTAAACTGTCATTATTTCAAATAGATATTTTCTATGCTCTTGTGAGCAACGGGAATCATATTCTTATCGAACTTACTTCACTAATTAAAAATGAGTTCTAAAAATAATAAATGAATTAAAAATATAAAAAGAACACAATACGTCGAAATCTTTGACCTGTATATTTTTTAACTCGCTCTTTAGACGACGTAAACTTCCTGACAACCAAAAAAATGAACTTAGATGCAACGAAGTGGGTCAAATCAGTTCCCCAATTTTCCAGTGAACCTACCTGCCACGTTCGTCAGGGATGATGAAGCCTTGGCCGCTGGGTTCAGGCGTTTTATTGCCAGCAAAGAAGAAGACAGCTGAAACCATACAATGACTTTGTATTGATATACTGTAAATTAAACTGTAAAATTTATCGGATATCTATATATCTGTATTCTACAAGATTCTTAGCCCAGTCAGAAGGAAGCTGACTGTAGTAATAAAAATCAAATACAGGTGTTGGAAAACTATATGATTTCACAGTTATGCATAGAAATATTCCACAGGTGAAAACTAACACTCTTATTCATTATTCTTATAAAATCGACCAGAAATTACACGTATTTGTTTACTTGTGTTTTGGTCGAGAAGAAACCATAGTTTGCTGTTGAGCTGTGTTTATATATTAAGCGGAAATCATACGCAATAGTTTACTTGTATTTAAGTGTTTGAATACTTAGCATTAAGTATACACAGCGTAGATGTTTGTTTGATATTTTGCAACGCACATAAATACAGTTGTTTATTTTTACCTGTATTTTTATGCCGAGTTAAAATGCCTTTATAGCAACTCACCTGGAGCATCCCCATCAAAGTTGAAGTTTTCTATGTAAAGAGTAAATCTATCGACGGCGTAAACATCACCAGAGACTTCATGCTTCAGCATAGACAACTTCCCGATGTAAGCGCCCTTATACGCAGAAGCGTAACCCACCACGACACCTGTCGACAAAAATAAGGAGCCGTTACAATAATAATAATAATAATAATAATAATAATAATAATAATAATAATAATAATAATAATAATAATATTAATAAGAATAAGAATATGTTTTGTTAAAAATGACTGCTGCTTTAGCACTATTAACAACAACAACAACAACAAACAACAACAACAACAACAACAACAACAACAACAACAACAATAATAATAATAATAATAATAATAATAATAATAATAATAATAATAATAATAATAATAATAATAATAATAAAATGTAAAATCTGAGCAAGCCGGTTTCTCGAAAGAGTCCACTTCGACGTAGTTGCTTAATAATCAAAGAAGAACCAGAGGAAATACGTGGATTAGCAAATAAGAGACTGAGTTCCAATAAGTTTTATGACATTATGTACAAAAATGATAATTTCTACAGTTGACTGCAGCTAAAGTTGAAGAGGTTATGAACAGCTTTGTGATTTTCAGCCTGTTGCGGAATTATCAAACATAGAAGATCGTGAAACTCGTGATTAAATTGATTTGTGACTTCAGTTTCCACAAGTCTTCCGCTTTGTATAATACTTTGTAAAAGGAAAAGCATGAATAAACACTAATACCCAAAATATGAGCTTTCCTCTATATCTGTATTGAACTAAGAGCATCTGAAAGACTAATCAGCTTTCGCAAGAATTATTTATGTCAGTGTGTAAAACTAAGCAATCATCTCCTTCATATAAGCTTTCTGTTATGGTTGAGCCAAACTGAGACTATCTCAATAAACTGTAATATATTTATTTTATGAAATTTAGGCTGCCGAAACAAGCACTGAGACACTCTCGGCCTTTCATTGCTGAAGATAGTCGAAAGAGGGGGCTGCAATGGTTGCACAAGATAAAGAGATCCAGAAAATATAGTGCAAGATCTAAGAAGTTTGAGATGCTGGACAGCAGGGATGAAAGATGGGAGCGGGAATGGAGTTGAAAGTGGTGCAACTAGTAATTCCTACAGTGCTCTATATCTGGTGCACTGACGGCATTACCTCCTACAAGGCTGAATAAACTATACACTAGATTGTTGTAGATTGTGTTAGAGGCTTTACATGATTCGTAACTTGGGGTTCCACGAGTTCCCTACTTTTGCTAAGTAACTACTTCGAGCGCTGCACTCATGAGAAATGATATCCGTCACTTGAACTTTTCCAGAGAGGAACTGAATAAGCTGGCAACTATGAAATGAGTTCAGTACTCACCCAAAACGAATAGAATAGTCCAGCGCGAAGCCATGTTTCCACTGTTTCACGTCCTTTCTCGAAAATGAACTGTCCCTCACCTGAGTTGTGTTACCTTTTATATGTATCCGAGTTGCTTGACGGCCTCCTCCCTCCCTCCCGGAGCCTCCACCTACTCCCCCTCCTCAAAGAATTTCACTCAAGGAAAATCCAATTTAGGGAAGGCCCTAGGAAACCACTGAGGCTTGTTTTGAATCATCATTTTCGGGAATGTTTGAGGCAATCGGGGAACGAAGACTGATGCGTTTGAGATGATATTGAATAAGCACCAGACTGTCGACAAGAGTGGCATGAGATATAAGACAGAAGCAAGAACGCTAATGGTAAGGATTACTCATTGTTTTGACCACGAAAGCAGTGGGTCCCTTTAAATTTATCAGCATGCAATCATAAACACAAACAATAATAGGCATAGTGTGACAGACTATGCATAATTAGGAGGAAGAGATCCATTAACGAATGTCTACTTACTATTTATGCATATGCATGCCGTCTGTCACACTATGCATATCATGTGTTAGTGTTTATGATTGCATGTAAATAAATTTATGAATATTCTATCTAATAATTACTGATATAAGTTTCGTGTGTGCAAAAGTCTTTATAAGATATTATTTCATGAAGGACAGATTTTTTGTTAGGGTTAGTCATTTATTTTCAACTTGATTAAAAGATTTTAAAAAAATTCAGTCAATTGCAGAAAAACAGTTCTAACAGTAAAACATCATTCGTACCAATCAAGAGACCTCAGAATTCCATGTTCCGTTCCTCAATGACAAGTTCTTTTCGAATTGTTTCTATTTCACAACGGTATATTAACTCGCGTCACGTCCCTGAGTAAGAAAACTGATCAAAGCAAAAATTAATAATAATAATAAGTAAAAAAATGAATAAATCAATCAAAAACAATAAAGGTATAAATGGCGTTTGTTTCCTAGCGGCTGTACTCGGTTACTCAGCATGGAATTTTCCGGGATGCCAGCGGGCGCGTTTATCTGGGCACGGCTGGACATTCTCCGTTCACGCCTTCGGGTTCGTATTCTTGGGTGCACACGTTTTCGTATGGCATCTCTCAACACACGTCTCGGTTTTCCTAGAGTATCTTTCCCTGTGGGTATCTTTCAGGATATCTGTTACATCATTTTTCCTACTTTTCTTTTACTTTACTTCTTCCCCTTTTTTCCATATCGGGATATCTATAATTTCCTGCTGGCATTACTGGTAAATAAAGATGCTCTTACTAAATACAAAGTTTTCCCCACCATCATTCTTCTATCATTGTTTACATATACGTACACACACACACACACACATATATATATATATATAAATGAAGGTATATGCCACGAGGGAAAATAAACAACGGAGTATCCGTGAGATCTTTCGACGTTCAAATGTCCTTCATCTGCTAAGTAAAGGACGTTTGAACGTCGAAAGATCTCGCGGAAGCTCCGTTGTTTATTTTCCCTCGTTGCATATACCTTTATTTATGGACTTAAAACGTTCCTAACTTTCGTGATTCAGTTATACATATATATATATATATATAGAGAGAGAGAGAGAGAGAGAGAGAGAGAGAGAGAGAGAGAGAGAGAGAGAGAGAGTTAAAGTTAAGTATATCTTAGTTTTACCAGACCACTAAGGCTGGCCCGAATGATTAGATATTTTTACGTGGCTAGGAACCAATTGGTCACCTAGCAACGGGTCCTACAGCTTATTGTGGGATCCGAACCACACTATATCGAGAAATGAATTTCTATCACCAGAAATAAATTCTTTTGATTCCACGTTGGCCGAGCCGGGAATCGAACTTCGGACCACCGGATTGGCGGCCGAGCGCGAAAACCACTCGTCCAGCGAGGAACTTATAGCGAGAGAGAAAGAGAGAGAGAGAGAGAGAGAGAGAGAGAAACTTCTTCCCTCTCTTGCTCTCTATTTTTTAAGTTCCAAAGGAACATAAGCACATTAACGTTACTAAACCATCAATACTTAAGTATTACAACAAGAAAATGAAATAATTTATAACAGACTTTATATGCCTAAACGAATAAATAACTTGACAATGCAGTCACTGACAACTTATAAACGTAGTGCAGTATTTACTGTGATATTTCATTACTATGAAATAGAGTATTGTTCTGTTATAAAATTTCACCACTTGTGAAAGCAGGTTCCCCCTAACTGAAAAATGTATAGAAAATATATTATACAAAAATAAAAAAAATTAAAAAATAAAAACTCGCCAACGAAATGACGAAAAAGGAAACCAAGCAAACAGGTCGGGGAGGATTTCACGGGATTCCCCTTACACCCTTACCGTCTATCTTTTTTTTTTTTCGTCTTCTTCCTTTTGTTATCTTCTTCCTACGTATGCAGTCTACATTACATTCAAACATACACTTTAATAGAGTATGCTTACTGTACTTAAAGGATTTTATACCTTAAATAACATACATACATCATCTGAACGATTTTAAGTTAGTCATGATTTTGCTGGTGTTTTTGCAAGCACTCTTGTCATTGCTGTAAACAAATGAATGCATGGCAACGGTAACGCCACTGTCGACTTGATGTTAGTGTAGGATTCAAGATCAAATAAACACGAAGGTATAACATTGTTAGTTACGAATTAGACATAAGTTCATACTAAGTGCGTATATGCTGAAAAACGAGTATGGAATCTGGATACGTTCTTCACACATCGACTTTTTTTGGTTCAGAATACCCGGTCGCTCACTTAAACGAATAGAGCCCAATCATGGGACCCTTAAAGAAATGTGTTCGAACAATTCCATTAAATTAGCCACATACTAAATTTCTTTTTACTTTATGATATGGTTTTATTTCAAATGTTAAATTACAATACTGTAATTATCTTTTTAATTCTATCATATTTTTAATAGTTCTCCCTGTCATTTAATCACTTGGCACATGGATGACAAAATAACGTTCATTATTTTTATAGAGCTTTGTGTCTTTCTAACCTTGATCTAATCAAAATATATAGAATGGATCTCTCCCTTACTCTATATACCTTGGTTCTAATAAAGAGTAAGAGAGAGAGAGAGAGAGAGAGAGAGAGAGAGAGAGACCAACGAACACTATGGGCCTCATTTGCACAGGATACCGAAAATGCTTTAAGATAACTATATTTTTCTTTGTAGTTTGAATTTACACAGCCTCTTTTCAATTATGTATGTACCGCTGGCATTGAATAGGATGTAAGACTGCAGTGTGCCGAGTTTTCAGACATCGTGGAAAATGTTTCGAATGTTTCAGTAAACCTCATTTTGTTCTACTTGTGGTAATATACAAGTTTGACAATGGCGGGTTTAGGGGGAGCCGAGCAGGCCAATGGCCTAGGGCCCCATACCTATGAGGGCCCATGCACCTCAGCAAAATTAAAGAAAATTAAGTTTAAAATATAAAAAAAATATTATTAATAATAATAATAATAATAATCTAGAGGAGCTTAATTAGAAAATAAATCTCGGAAACCTACCGGGGCCCTCCTCTGTAAAGACCCTCTTTGCTTGCCCATAAATGAGAAGGGGCCCCCTAAGGTATATTGCTATCAAGGAGTATAATGGAATAAGAATTTTGGCCGAAGGCCATGCGCTGGGACCTATGAGGTCATTCAGTAGTGAAAAAGAAATCGAGAGTAAAGGGCTTAAAAGCATGATCATTCCTGTGTCCCTGCAACCCCTCAAAATTGATCTCGCAACCCAACTTTGGGAGTCTGGTCGCAACTCAATTTGAGAACCACTGCTCTATACGTATACAGTATAATTATTATCAGCTAATTCTAGAGGTTCAGTGCAGATTGATTTATAATTCAGTACAGTGAAACAGAATACATGAATCAGACGTGCATAGTACAAGGGTACTCACCAAGATTTGGTCCATCGTCAGTGCATTTGAATGGTGTAAGGCTGTTGATGACTACATATATAACTAAATATCAGAAGAGGAAGAGGATGACAAGGCAGCGACCTTTATCCGGTCCTTGTCCTTAATGATAGTGAATACCACTGACTGCAACAGATACTCATCACATGCGATAAACATGACTGCCTTTCCCGTGGCATGCTGGTTGATAATTTTCATTTTCTGCTCTAAAGTGATGGAGTGTTTCTTCTTCGCGCTACCAGTAGGACATTTGGCAGACTTACTGATATTACACAAATTTGAGTTTTAAACAGTTTACATTGACATAGCGTCAAACACACAAAATTCACACATGAACACTGACCTAACTTTACTTTGTAGACAGTGAGCACAAGCAAGGTCAAGTCAGGGTGAGAGATACCTACATCTCAGCCTCTTGGGCCAACATGTCGCAAACTGTATGCTGCTACCTGCGGCCGTCACATGCGAAATTAAGATAATTTTTAAAATATTGGAACTGCTAACCCCACTGGAAGCTCAAATTATCATAAGATTATTCTCCTTACTCAAGAATTACCTGTACTAGTTGTTTAAAAATCCTAAAAGCTTCATCTAACACCAAATCTCAGCACCCTTGTACATATTTTATTCAGTCACCTGAACATCCCTAAAATAATTCAGCAAACTATCAAGAGTTTGCAGTAAACCATCAGTTGGCTAATACCAAGATGAGTCACCTTGTTAAAAAGCCATCATTACCTCTTTATTAAGGCAATGCAATATTTATCAAAGGTGACTTTATTCATGCATGTATTATAAAGTTGTGTAACAAGGTAAATGGCTCGCATTTCAAGAATCTCATGGGGCTTGCATGAATTTATGTTCTTAAATGAAAAGTGAAAATTGCAGCGAGGTAAATTTGAATTACTTGCTTAGCCAGGTGGGAAAAGACCACAGTAAACAGATAATAAGTAAAAATAAAACAATGCAGCTAGATGACAAAGGGAACTTTGTAAAGAACCATTAATAAAGTACACCATAAGCGTTACTACCATATAGGACGTGAAACTCAAAAAAATGAATGCCACTGACATTTTTAAGCCTCTCCTGATTCTCTAAACCTAAAATTGACAGAGGAAGTCTTAAAGGTTGGTAAAATTTCCAGTTTTGCCATTTTGGAGATGATGAGTGTTCAATCATTCCATAAAAAAAGATACTGTGAATAAATACACCAAGTAAACTGTATCGCATAGTGGAAATTAGAGTATTGAAGTTTAAGTAACATAAAATGCTAAAATCTTATACATATTTTCCATAAGCATTAAAAAAACATTAGTAAAACATAACCTGCTAAGCAAGAAACATAAAAATCTCTCATAGACCCAAACTAATGAATACAAAGGATGTACATGGACAACAAAAGCCACAACTTTAAGTTTATTTACATTTTTTTTTTCAGTCAACACAAGCAGCATCATTCCTTTTTACATTTGGAATTCATAAACATATTGAAGAAATAACATTGGTATAAATATACAATAGGATGAAAGACAGAGCTTCCAATTACAGTAAAATACTATTCAGTTTAGACAAACTGATGTGCATAAAGTTTGTTTTTGTTTAAATTTCTTATACATCTAACCAAAAATTGTGAGCAAAGATAAGTGTATTTCCTTTCCTCTTACAATGGTCCTCAAAAGGCCAAAATGAACACATCATACTCTGCCTAACAAAATAGTACTCACTTTTCTTTTTATTAAGGTATGTTCCTGGCCAAATAACAAATGTTATTTAGGTCATTTTGATAAACAATTCAAAAGGATATTTTCTGTGATATAAAAAGCCACATCAACCACCAATGATATTTACAGCTTTAAAAAGTTTGACATTTCCATAGCACTATAAGCTCATTCAAAACTTTTATATTTTCTCATCAGCTGAAGGTTGCAAGACAGCTCAGCTTCAAATAAAACAGCATTTTGTATTTTTTCCTGATATTTGGCATGGAAAAGTAAAAAAGAAAAATAAATAAATAAACATTTTTCAGTTAATACTCCACAAAAGCAAGCCACAATATCAACTCTCAAGTCAAAATTTGATCTCCAATAGCACTTCATACTATGTAACACATAACTAATTGTCTCATTAAAAAGTAAAAAATTATTCCAGGCAAAAATTCGAACTACACCATTCATGAATCTGTAAATTAACCAAGTTTGGCATGCATGTCAATAAAGTACTTGTGTCAAATGACCAATTACACTATGCTCTGCTCTTTGCTATGAATCCTTCACTAGACTTACACAAGATGGCTTCTCTGTCAATTAAACAATTCTTATACAACTCCTAAGCTGTTTAATCCTATAAACAACTGACATTATTAGGGAGTGAGCAACCAATGTACTTTGAAATGAGAAAAGGATACCAAGTGGAACTCCCAACTTACTCAAATCTAGTTGAGAAGACATACATGACGTGGCACTTAATGAAAAAAAATATTTACATTATACTAATGCCTTAAGTTCTATGCCAGTAATAATCCCTTGTCTTCTGATTTAAGAACCTGTAGAGCCATTTGATTCTCATATTCATTTGCTTGTATTTAGTTGGCCTTTTATCTCTCATTTCTTTACCAAACAGCTTCCGTTTCCTGAGCAGCATTTGGAATTCATTGCCTTTAAAGCCTCGGAGCCAAGCTGGAGTACTGTACAAAACTTGAGCTGGATGTAAGGACCCATCACCCAAAATATCTATAAAAAAGGAGAATATTTTGAATTAATCAACTAACTCTTTACCATAGTGATCAATAGCTTTTCAGAATACAACGCATAACATATGGTGCTATGTACAATGTGCAACAGCAAAAAGACATCAACTAGTTGTCAAATACCAGATTGTTCAGAGTTAATGAAAATTCACTGCCAACAGCTCATCATCAAAAATTCACCAATTAATGTTGTCAATCAAACAAATCATTGCCAAGCAATTCAGTGATACAAGGTATTTTACAAGATACAAATACTATACTGTAAAATCAATATACTTTATTTATTTCATAAAAACGGTAAAATCAAAGAGCATTTTGAAACAAAACTTGCTAAAATTTAATGCAAACAATTTAAAAAACGATATCTGCATAGTAATATCTAGTAAGAAATTATACGAGTCACTTCATATAAATAGTCAATTAGTCAATACGTACTGTACCTATTTCTGAACAAGTCTCGGAAATGGCTGGGTATAAAACTATAAAATTCCTCTGTCTGAATAAACTGAGGGGCTATCTCCAAAGACTCTCCTTAGCTAATTTACCTAAGAAAAATGATTAACTGTTTGGGATACAGTAAAATAACTAAAATCAGATTAAATGACTGTTAAACTATTTACATTAACAAGTAATAAAAAAGTTAAGTGATGAACTGCTTGACAGTGAATTAAACATTTGATGGTGAATTGTTGACAGTGAATTTCCAGATACAAACTGTTCTTGTTGATATGTGACTGGTTAAATCAAATAAAAAAAACAGCAATAGCAACAGTGCACCACACCACTGAGTCATAGTGAGGGGTAAAAATTTGAGCAGAGCAAAATTAAAGTTGGAGAGCTACATAGGATGAGAATAAAGGAAACATAACAAAAGTACAAGATGAAAGCAATATGGGGGGAAGGGACCACAAAGAGCTATAGTGCAGAGCTAAAGGGTCAACTGGAGATGGTACAGTATTTCAACAAGAAAAATAATACTAAGAAAGTTTGTTGTACATAAATGACACTGAAAACCAAAAAGAAACAAGCAAATACTATAATAGGGAATCCTTTCAATCCTATGCATAACCCTTCTTTTGTAAAATAATGTCAGTATGCACCACCACTGACATTTTTAGATGGGACAAATCATTAGAGGTTAAAGTTTCACTGGAGCTAAAAGACAAATTCATCAGTGGCAAGATGTGAAACTGAGGTTAGTTATGATACTTTAATTTGTTTCCTAAACATACAAATACTATATCATCAGTAATCCTGAATTACTTCACACATGAACGAAAATTATTTTCTGTAATTAGCAGCCTATAAAATACTGACACTTTTTAAAAACTTTCCACATATCTAAGCCCACCCATCAATGTCTTACAAAAGGCCATGACAACTGTCTGAAAAAAGTTGTAGTTTAAATTTAAATCACAGTTTGGACATTTGCACAAATTTTCCCACTGACACTTTGCTAACAGATTCCTTACAACAATGTTAACAGCAAAAAGTCAATGTAGTGAATCAGGGAGCAATGATGCAGCATTGCCATTGTTGTATAGTAAGACCTCAATGCGTATCTTACTTAATTTTGGAACCTGCATTTACGAGAGAAAAAAAAAAAATACAGCATATCTTTTTAATCTACATTTCTGCTGATCGCTCTTTCATATTTTTTCATCGCTACCAGATCAATTACAGATAACAATGCACAAGTACTGAAAATTAACAATACTCATGTTTACTGATAATAATCTTGCGTCTTTTATTTCTTAAGTCCAACCAGCTAAGAAAAAGATTTAAAAAAAAAGGAAACAAAAAAATTAAGAAAAATAAAAAGAGAACAATGTTGGTATCAATACAGCAGTTCCACTGGCTTTTTCTGATAAATTAATATCGTCCAAAGATTTTAATGATTACTATATAGCCATGGCTGTGGTGAATACCTTACAAAAAATATAAACAGCTTATTAATCACCAGTAATAGGTATTTGCCCTGTACACAGAAATTTCTTAAAAGACAGTAATTATATAATAGTTCATACAACTGTACATAGCATAAACACAAGCACTCAAAGAAAAGGCAGGATATCTTATGAAGGTGTGACAATAGAATGCTCAGAGTCATGCCTGAGTGTGATGGGATAATCATATTAAGAATGAGGCTGCGTCAGAGATGTGGGACCTGTCAGCTGGAATACAAACAGCAATAATTACTGTAAAATATGTACAAACAGTTGATCTACAAGTAAAGAGGCTGATCAAGAAAAAGCTAATTAACATTAATGTGAAGCATTAATATCAATTAGAAAATATATGAACAATAAAACGGCACAAAGCTATCCACACCGTAACCTCATTATAATTCATCACAACAACAAAAATATGAACAACCTACCAATAACTATTCTGAATACCAAATAAACAAAAACATTAAACTATACAAAGATTGCCTGTCATAACAGGACCATCATAAGTAATCCTGAAGAGTGAAATGCTGGCCTTCTCACATTCTAAGGGTTGTTCAACCTCTTGATAGTAACTAGTACTATAGTTAATGTCATTCTATCCATCCACTTAACTAACATAGGTTTTAGGTAGATATGGCAATATGCACAGATTGGCTGAAATCACTGTTTCAAATGCTGTAGGCTTACTCTGCTCAAGATGCAAACTATTTCTTCAATAATACATCTGAATGCTTATATCTACAAAGAATCCTCACATCTTATATAGATCATAAACATGCCGATCTATACTGATAATAAACAATTCAAACATTTGACAGACAAGCTTGTATCAAATAAACAAACGAACAATGGGCTTTCAAACATTAGATCTCATCTCATTGTAGATAAATAGAGATATGGCTACGCAAGTGTTATAACATGTAATTTTAATAATTTCTTGCAAACAAATTATATATTCAAAACCATGACGTACTGTTGTCCGAGGTTATTTGGGGTAAGTGAAAGGAACACCTATAGAACATTGGCTGGATGGCAGGATATTTCAGTCAATGTCTGGCGGGGTATTGTGGCTTTTTTTTTAAAGACTGCATATTTACATTATTTTAGCATTCAAATTGTTATAATGGCTCAGTGACTGGGTAATTTCAGAAGTATTATGCCAAATAACTCATTGACCAAAAGTCTGAAATTTCACTTGGATCCCGAAAGATGTGTTGATAACATACATGCAGTATAAAAGGCTAGCCTAGACATAATAACCTTTTTTTATTGGGCATTAAAACAATACTTAGATAGAATGAATAAATGGAATGAATGTGTGCTTAAGAGAAGGCCAGGAAAATAAAAAAAAAATACGTAAGGCGAATCAGTAGCATAGGCCTAGCTTCATTTGGTCCATGTTTAATGTTCTTGAGGTAAACAAAATAAAAGGTTATTTTTCAGCTTATGGACATGGAACTTTGGTATTACAATAAACTTGTTTTTATATTCATGCAGTGAAACTGTATACACATAAAATGATATTGTTACGATACAATAAAGTTTGTTCATACTTACTTGGCAGATATATATATAGCTGTATTCTCCGAAGTCCGACCAAATTTCAAAACTCCCGGCACACGCAGTGGTCGGCCAGGTGGTTAGTACCCATTCCCGCCGCTGGGAGGCGGGTATCAGGAACCATTCCTGTTTTCTATTAAGATTTTCTAATGCCACTGTCCCCTGAGGGGAGGTGGGTGGGTACTTGATTATATATATCTGCCAGGTAAGTATGAACAAACTTTATTGTATCATAACAATATCATTTAGTTCATGAAACTTACCTGTCAGATATATATACGTATAGCTGAATCCCACCATTGGAGGTGGGAAGGGACAGAATAGAATGATTTTAGGAAACAAATTGCATGCAGATGATTGACATCTTGGTTCCACCTGTTAGCATAGCTGACTTCGTGATTACTGTCACCCAAGTCGGCTTTTGCTTTACTAGAGTCTCCAGCAAGGTAGTGACCTATATAGCTGGTGAGTTCTAGATGATCTGTCAACGGGAGCGTGACCACAATGTGACTAGACCATATTGACCATACCATGAGGGCTAAGAAGTAATATATATCACCACCTGACCAACCTAGCCAAAGTTAAGGATGTTTTAACTAAGGCTTAAGAATTGAGAAGTCCGCCATTGGCGGCGACCCAACAACTAAAATTAACAGCTCTTCCTAACCATTTTCTACAGGATAGGATGAGTGGTACTTCTTGCCCCCAAGATTGTGTCTGCGGACACGTATGGCCCTAGCGAGCCGCAGATCTCATATGTCGTCTTCACATCCTCCAGGGAGTGTGAAGCGAACACAGAGTTGCTTCGCTAAAACGCGGCACTCAGGATGTTACTGAGTGACATGCTCTGTTGAAATGCCTCCGAGGCCGCGCCCTCACCTGGTGAGCATTTACTTTAAAAGGTTTAAAATCCTTGTCCAAACATGACGAATGAGCCTCTTTGAAAGAGCTACTTAAAAGGACGCCAGGGCGTTCTTTGACATGGGCAAGTCTAGTCTTTTACGGAACACCGCAGATTGTCCGAAGGACCTCGACTTTCTTTTTAGTTTTATCTAGATAAAACTTGAGAGCCCTGACAGGGCACAAGACTCTCTTTGGCTCTTGCCCAATAATTTGTTCCATCCCCTTTATCTCCAAGCTCCTGGGCCAAGGGTTAGACGGGTTTTCATTCTTATACAAGAACGAAGGGCTTAGAGAGCACACAGCATTATGTCCTCTAAGGCTAATATGTCTGATGATGGCTTAAACCTCACTAACCCTCTTTGTCGTAGCTAGAGTGGTTAGAAAATTAGCCTTTCTGGTCACGTGCATTAAGTTTACAGAAAGGAGAGGTTCGAAATGCTTTGACATCAGGAACTTCAGACTACGTCTAACTTCCATGCCGGAAGCTTCGATCTAGACAGCTTCGAGATTTCCACAGACCTCAAAGATCGTGAAGGGCTTTGTTGTCGACAGATCCAAATCTCTGAGCCTAAAGGCCGTCAACAACATATTTCCGTATTCTTTAATAGTTGGGACTGCCAGCTTATCCCATTCCTCAGACGGAAAGGGAAGACGGTAATGTAATTCACAGAGGTCGAGGTGAAGGAAAAGCCATTCTTCCTGCACTATCTCCAGAAACGGCCCACTCCGATTGGTACACTGCAAGATAGGCAGCACTTCTTTGCCTTGGCAATGACACTTGCCATTAGTCTTCAAAATCCTCTCATTCTGGTCAACTTCTCGACAGTCTGAACGCAGTCAGACTCAGAGCGGAGAGGTTTTGAGGTACTTCTCAAAGTGAGGCTGT
Organism: Macrobrachium nipponense; assembly: GCF_015104395.2. Classification (NCBI taxonomy): domain Eukaryota; kingdom Metazoa; phylum Arthropoda; class Malacostraca; order Decapoda; family Palaemonidae; genus Macrobrachium; species Macrobrachium nipponense. The sequence continues at coordinate 22,358,232 of NC_061089.1, forward strand.
TAGAGTAGACCGACTCTCTCGGGAAGGGTCCTTGGAAAGTGCTCTAGGAAGGACGTGACCTCTGTGAATCCAGCCTCTCGAAGGCCAACATAGGGCGATCAGCGTCATTCTCGCTCCCTCTGACGCCAGAAATGATCTTATTACATCTCCTAAGAGTTTGAATAGGGGAAAAGAGACTAAACATCTATCTCCATTCAATACTATAGGATGGCGTCTATTGCTACCGCTCTCGGATCGAGAATAAGGGAGCAGTCTAGAGGAAGCCTCTTCGTCTTCAACATTGCGAAGAGATCTATGAAAGGACGTCCCCAACGTCTCCACAACTCTCGACATAATTCAAGACGAAGATTTTACTCAGACGTCAGTAATTGCTGCCGTCTATCGAGAAGATCCACACGGACGTGCTGCACTCGTGCAACGAACCTCTTGAGGATCGTAACGTTCCATGCCTGTGCTCATAACATAACAGGCTCTCTCTCGTTAACGCGAACAGGGACGAAGAGAGTGTTTCTCGATACTTCTAGAGATATGAGAGAGCTGTGGAATTGTCCAAGTTGATCTGGACCACTCGGCCAAAAACTCGTTCTTTGAGGAACTGGAGAGCCAACCGAATTGCTTCCAATTCTTTTAGCTTATGTGCCAGGACATCTGTACCCCTGTCTGGATGCCTGGCACCTCTCGCTATCACCTAAGGTGATCCTTGACCTACTGAGAGATGTTCAAAATCATTTCTAGATCTTCGATGTTATTTCAGTTTTCCGGTAGGAAAAACTGTAGAGGTCTGAATTGCAGTCTATTCAGAGAAACAAACTTCTCCAGGGAGGAAATGGTCCCCAGCAGACTCATCCATTCCCTCACTGAGCATGCTTCCTTCCCTAATAAGGCTGCGCTTTGCATAAGCAGGAGAGCATTATAGCGCTATGCCGCGGTAGACTCGTACAGAATTCTGTTACAGTGCAGTAAACAGCACCAAAAAGGTCTAAGAGATATCTCTGTTGAAAATTTCTTCACAAAACGAAGGCGATACTCATTCATGCATGCTAGAATTCCCCTCAACCCGAGGCTAAAGTCCGTGATTGTAGGGCAGAGATACGGTTAGTCAGTCAATCCCGCAGGAGAGAGAGACGTAACCGACCGCGCATGGCAGAGAACTAGCTGGTACTGAGTTGGTCTACAGTGACAGCAGCCTACGTTCGCCGTCTCGCACTATTATGCCTGAGTTGCCAGCTACTCCATTCAACGAAGGAAAGGTGTTATTATTATCAAGCCGAAAGAAAACTCTCAAGCAGGCATATTTAAGCGAAACAGAATTCGCTAAATACAGAAGCTGAATTGGTGTTGTCGTAACAATACCTTAAAAATCTAAAAGGGAAACCGGAAACTCCTGGAAGGTTGCAGGGAGTACCGATTAAATGCACTTAGAATAATAGTCCTTTCGGTTGCCATCCGTAGAGGTAACTACGTTATGCGTATATGACTTGAACCATACAGTAGTAATATAACGCAAAGGTAAAATACGTGGAGTATTGTAGTCATTTGGACATCTAATTCTCTACTACATTCTTACCTCGATGAGGAAGAGAGAGAATGGAAATCGACTGTCTTCGTTCTCTTAGCCAAAAGAACGAATTTAGTACTAGTCGTAGAAGCTCCTCAAATGAGAACCGAGGACCGAAGAGGACAGCTCAAGCTTCTTATGTATATTGGACATAAGACTTCATGGACGTAGTCTACAGTTATTGAGATATTTGTCAATGAGAACTAACCCATTTACGTGACAAAGAGTCTATATTTCGTCAATGAGGGGTTACCCACTTATTTGACAAAACGTTTAGTATCTTGTCAATGGGGGAAACCCACTTACATGAAAGAAAGTAATCCAGGAATTCGAGCATAAAGTCTTCCCGATTCCCGCAGAAATCGAGGAAAGGGCAGGATTCCTGGTCAGAGACTGGGCTTACGGCAGGGAGGACCCTAATGTTCCCCTTCGGCAGCGCAGTCCCGAACGCAGAAGAGGCGTTTTATGACACTGAAATCTACTTAAAGTTTACTAGAGTCTTCTTCTAGATGCCAGCTCATCAGAACCAACCTGACTACCTTATCCATGCAAGTTGGATAGTTATTCTATAGAAAGAGAGTCAGGGCCCCGAGACTGCAGGTCCAGGGCTCCCAAATACCAATCTAGGAGCTAAAATTATCCATCGTTCTGAACAGCCCTTTCAGATGATGTATCTGGCTGGCAAAATCATCCTAGGAAGAAGAAGGAACTCTCCAACCAGCTTCCTCTCCCGTTTCATATCGGTTGCCTGCTATTACGCTTAACCTTGCTGGAAGTAGGGCAAAGGAAGTCTTGCCTTGCATTTTCCTGGAGTTCATCAAGTCATGGATTCTTTTGAACGCTTCCTTCGTAGAAAGCGAAGTGGACATCTTGACGAGACCAGGCTACTTCCTCTTCTTCGACGAAGCACACTGCGAGAGAGGAGAGCAAGGGACCGAGGGCCGAAACTTGTCAGCAAACAAGTCTTACAGAAGGCGTCTTTGTTCGCAGGTTGCGAGTCGCTCGAGGACTCTGTCTCCCTTACGGGAAAAGGAGAAGGGTCCCTAACCGACCGCGAAGCAATGAAACCCTGAGACCCCTCCTCTCGCTATCACCTCGTAAAAGGGGGTCTCCTACTTGAAGTCGGGTTCAAAGACGAAAGTCGGGAATGCTTAATAGCAACTCTGAAGCTTTGCGAAGTTCTGGTAAAGGATCCTGCTGCAGAACGTTCTGAAGAGTGTCCAATAATCAAGCCCTGAGGTCCTGTTCGTAACAGGGGTCCTCTATCTGAAGGAGGGTTAGAAGAAGTAGTTCGGGTATGCCTCACCGCCAACTCCGAATCTTTATTAAGTTCCTGTAAAGGAACGTCCTGTGGAGAGTCCTGAAAAGCGTCCTCTTGACAAGGATTCTTGCAGGAGTCCTGGCGAACGTCTTGATGCGTAGGGCGCCTATCGTTCTGAAGAACGTCTTGGCAAGTGCTCTGCCAAGCATCATGACGTGTAGGACGCCGAGCATCTTCAAAAGCGTCCTCACGAGCGTCCTGGCGAACGTCTCGATGTTTATGACGTCGAGCGTCTTCCAGAGCGTACTCGCGAGCGTCTTCCAGAGCGTCCTGGCGAGCGTCTCGATGCGTAGGACGTCGAACGTCTTCAAAAGTGTCCTCGCGAGCGTCCTGGTGAGCATCTCGATGTTTAGGATGTCGAACGTCTTCAAGGGCGCCCTTGCAAGCGTCCTGGTGAGCGTCTCGACGCGTAGGACGTCGAGCGCCTTCAAACGCATCCTCGCGAGCGTCTTGGTGAGTGTCTCGACGTGTAAAACGTCGAGCGTCTTAAAAGACGTCCTAGCGAGAGTCCTGTCGAGCCTCTCGATGTGTAGGATGTCGAGCGTCTTCAAAAGGCGTCCTTGCGAGAGTCTTGCCGAGCGTATTGGTGCATAGATCACCAAGTGTTCTGAACGGCATCTCAGCAAGGATCTTGCCGAGCGTCCTGATGCATGAAAGGCCACCTGAGAGGCGTCATGGAGAGCCGCACGCCGCTCCTGAAGTGCGTGAGCACTATAAGAAGACGTACGGCGATCGTCTTCAAGACGAGCCTTAAGGACCTTCCTTAGACAAAGGCGACGGCCGCCTGTGCGACATCTTGCGTCTTTGTAAGGCAAATGAACACTTCCAGAAACGCGCTCAAAAAGGAATGCCGAGCGTTCCGAAAGGCATCCTCGCGAGGGCCTTGCCGAGCGTCCTGATTGCATAGAACGCCAAGCATCCTGAAAGGAGTCCTCTCGAGGGTCCTGCCGAGCATCTTGATGTATAGAACACTGAGCGTCCTGCATAACGTCCTTGTGAGCGTCTTGAAGAGTGTCCCGAAGAGGAGAGCGACGAACATCAAGAGAAGCGTCATGGAGAGCTTCCTGACGTGACGCGGCGGACCCAAAAGCGTCAACACGAGCAACTTGAGAGGCTTCCTTACGAGGGGCGCGCCGCTCAAGAAGCTCGCTGGCGTCATAAGCAGATGTACGGTGATCGTCATCAGGACGAGTCTTATGGACGTTCGCAACTCCTGACAAAGATGATAGCCGCCTGTGCGACATCTTGCGTCTTTGTCACGCTCATCGACACTTCCAGAAACACACTCAAAAGGACGCCTGTGCGTTCATGGGTGCGAAGACGTAGAAGGGGACGAGCGAGGAGAAGGAGAAGGAGAAGGAGAAGGAGACTTCCTGACTTGACAGACAGCCTCGAATCCTTCCTGCGGTAAATGTGTTTTGCCCTTCTCTTGGCGAAAACGAGGCCAACCGAGAAGGGCTGATCCTGTGAGAAGACGAGGGGCGAGGGGACGCCTTCTTCCTTCTCACAGTAACAATGATAGAGCGATCTAGGCGCTTAAAAGCGTCCTGCTGCCATGACGTCCTATTTCCCTTCTGCGGTAGAAAGACGTCACAATGTTAAGGCGACGATAGCAATCGCATGATGAGAGAGAGAGGACGAGAAGAGTCCTCCTCTATAAGCTTCTGTTTAAAGGGCGCGAGTCCTTCCGAGAGCTCCAACCCCTGTACGGGGAGGACGCCTCAGAGGACGAGAAGCAATCCTTCAGGATTCGTGCACGTGCACGATCTTTGGCAGCCTGGGAAGCGTCTTCAGGTCCTGCCGAAGGGACGCCAGATCGGTGGGGAGAACCCGTAACCCTCCTTCGGTTTTCGACTTGCCCTCTCCCCTCCACAACACTAGGGGCACTAACATCATCACTACACTCACAACACTGATTGAAGAGCGAGCACTTTAGATTTCCAAGATTACGGATGGAATCCACCATAACAGAAAGGGCATTACCTCTCGCAGACACTTCCTCTAGGCCCGTAGGCCATACCATAGGGTTAGGCAAAATAAAGTCTACAGGAGGTTAATAAGTTCATTACCCTGACTTCTGTTTACCGATGCAATCTTGGAGGAAGACCTGATTCTATCACGCTCTAATTTGTGTACATACGAATCATACATCTTCATTCGGAATCAGTCAAACATCACACTAATTACATTGATCTTTCAACAAAGATACATGTACACGTCGTGCATACTAAGTGAGGATCTACCGAAGGTTTTGTTAGTCTCACCTTACCCCTTGCAGACAACAAAGTCTGAAACTAGCCGAACTAGATTCAGACATCTTATGCAAAGAAAAATCAAATTTAAATCAATTTATGATAGCGTATGCCTAGCCACAAATCCAAGTTAAAAAAACCAAAAAACAATTAGGATACTTAAGCGGCAATGAAGTTTCAAAATCCTAAGACGGAGGTACTGAAAACAGGTGTGTACAGTACCGGCGACAGAGAAAATCTGAATAGAAAACGGGAATGGTTCCTGATACCCACCTCCCAGCGGCGGAAATGGGTACTAACCACCTGGCCAACCACTGCGTGTGCCGGGAGTTTTGAAATTCTGTCGGACTTCGGAGAATACAGCTATATATATATCTGACAGGTAAGTTTCATGAACAAAATAAAGTTTGAATGATAGGAAAATCTTGTGATTTGAACAGTTAGTGAGCATAGGTCTAAGTATGTATAGTCTACGCTATTCTAATGAGATAAATCATAACATAGAGCTTATCATTTGTTTGTGTTTGATCTGATATAACTCAAAGAAGTTATATCAGATCAAACACTTGATCTGATATAACTTCTGATATGCTTGTTTTGGTAAATTATCAATACAAATTGGCATATTTCTGATACTATATAAGGAGCAAGGGTTCTTTGTATACATAATTCTCCACATATGTTATTTATGAATCCGTTTCATTATCACAATATGCCAACGATATCAGAAACATTGATTGTCAGCCAATCGCATGCTACCCATATTCATGTGCCACATATTCATCTGCGGGTGGACAGATGAAATGTAACCAACTACATATAGGACCTGGCAGGTACTTTTGTTATTCTGAATGGATTTTTTTTCTTAGTTGGTGGCAGATTGCGATTACGTAAAATACTGTGCAGGTATTGTAAAATATTGGAGTTTGTATAATGTATAGAACCATAAGTAGGCAGCAGGATGCTGAAACTAAAAGGAAAAATGTGCAGTCATAACTTTAATCTATGGTCATCATGTTGTACAGAACTACCACATGGAAATTAACACTACCAAATGTGAAAATGATACACTGATTTTGCAAAATTTCCCTTAAATATATACTACACACACACATTAAAAGCGTGTAAAATATTCAAGGACGACCCTTACTTACCAATATAGTCATTCTGACCTCTTAAACCTCTCTTGGGTGCCCAAGAATTTTTAGGGCGATAGAGGGGAATTGGTAACCTTTCCTTATGCTCCATATGAGGCATAAGCCCTGAAAAAAACAAACACCAAGTTATTTTCAATTAAAAGTGCATATTACATAAAGATTCTTAAATATCAGCACTGACAATAATTACACAACTTTGAAGCAATAATAAAAAAATTTTTGTACATCCCACTGTACTGTGCAGACATCTTTACCAAGGTATTTTTACAATTTGCACCACCACAGAATCAGAGGTATGGTGCATACTTATGAGTTGCTTCACCCAGTGATTAAAATGGTAGCAAATTACTGCAGGAACTTACAGTACTAGCGATTTGCATTGGAAAACAACATGGTATAACTGACACAACAAACATATAGTACAACAGTGGTTTCACTTTTGAGCCCATATGTAATTCCAAGTAGGAAGTACATGTACCAGAGTTAACAAGGTTATAACTCTGAAGCAAATGTACCCTCCTCAGTTAAACCTTTCTTTATTTGTAGTCCTTTAGTTAACTGGCCCTACTTCTCAGCCATACTGATCAACCCCATAGTGTGCAGTATTTACTTTTTTTCTTCACCTACCATTCACGTCCCATGTAAATGTAACAAGTTATCCCGTATTTAAAGAATATCTAAGACCTGCTACTGTATCCTACCAAACTAAATTTGAGATTATTTACTAATAAATCCTCCAGAACACCTGCAAATAAAACTCTCAGCCTTGTTAAACAGCCAATCTCATTCTCACCAAATTCCACAAGACTGACTTCTAATCTTCCTGCTCAACTCTTCTTTCACCCTATGTCATCCTCTATATTCTTTGTTAATACCATCCTGACTTCAGTATGCTATTCAGAATTTGTTAGATTAAATCTTATTGCAGTAGTACTGGCATATGGTATCTTTAAAACACTTCCGCATTCAACAGTATATAAAGGATAATTTTGCAATGAAGAGTTCCCTTTTTATTTCTGTTGGTTGATACCATATACAATCCAATATGTAGGAGCTGCAGCTCTTACTGAGACAAGTTAATCACTACTTGAGCAACTCAATCCCAAACAGGTACACTCAATATTGACCACTTGATCTTCCTTCATTTACCCTCAAGATAAAAAAAAACTTTGCGACACTTCTGTTCATACTTTATATTTCATTAGCAACACAATAGTTAACTAAGAAAAATAAAAATTAAAGAGTGAATACATAATATGTAGTAACTCATAATAGGACTACTCGTACAATGCTACCTGTGAATATCCCCATTAGACCATGTGAGTAATTATACCCAGTGTGCAGGGGCTCGTAGATAAATGTAACCATATACAAAACACTGAATGAATAAAAGGCATGAACTAACCGAAGTTATGCATCATCCAAATAATGTGAGATTATTGTATCATTGTGCTTTTTTACCACTTTCAAATGTTACTCATTATTCACCATACAGCTGGTCCTCTACATATACTTTCAAAGATGAAAACTTCTATATCCAAACGACAAATGGTATATGTAAACTTTATTTCATGTAGTCCACTGCCACCTTTTTAAGGGAAGTGTAAAGATTTTGTTTATTATAAACATTATGTACAATATCAGTTGCCTTGATAGAAAGTCTTATTACCACACCGTGTTGTTGGCATAGATTACCTACCGTATAATGCTGGCTGCCTAGATGAACTCTGTTCAACTTGTAAACCAATTAAACTAGAAAGCCAGGTCTCAGAATATAACTGGTTTGGATGTAAAGCCCTATAATGTATATAAAAATGCATCTCTTCCCCTTACAAGTTATACCACACACCAAGAAACAATCTGCACATATACCTGTACATATATAGTATAGTATTCTGTATGCAATTTATAATAAAACAGTAACAACTTTCAACTTACCAGTTGTATGAAGACGATCTTTGTAGCCATAGTTCCTGAGCGTTGGACCTGCAGCCCTGCGTTCAGCAAAATAGCGATGTCTTACAGCTGTGACTAGTGGTGTCCATGCCTGAGCATTAGTGTTTGATCTTAATATGAAATGCTGTGACAATCCTTGTACTATAACTGATGGTGCATAAGCAAAGCTTGATGTAATATTGCCAATGGATTTAACGAAGTTTCCAATGACTGATGCCATATTATTACCTGAAAAATAGGATTAAAGGTTGAATTCTTGTATTTAGAGAAATTATTAAAATTTGTCAGAGAAATAATCAAAATTTGATATACAAACCAGTGGTGTATAACAAATCATAAATAATTTGATTCAATTAAGGTTCAAGGATAGTCTTGCATGCCAATAAGGATATGATGATGTTCACAAGAAATTTCAACATTTCTGCTCACCTCAACAAAGGAAACCCAAGTTTAACAAGGCTGGAACATAAAGTTCAGTGTTGTAACTTCCTTAACTTTTTCTTTGAAAATTTATAAAAAAATAAAGTAATAATTGAAAATTAATTACCTTTTAAAAAATTAAAGTGAAATTGATCAAGCTAATTGTAAACTATCGATTGTAATGTAAATAAAACTACCACCTGTGACTTTTCCTCTAATCTTTTCATATATTTCACTGTGCATCTATTTTCAATTGCTACAAATACATACCTAATGATAACACAGAAACAAGTAGCTGGTTTTCTTCAAATTAAATCAAATTATTTGAAAGCAGACATAAAAAAAAGAACAAAACTGTTGCAACCTGTCAAAGATCTTTTACAACAACATAAAAACAGAATTAAAGAGCAGATGGCTCAAGCACCAGCATCAAGTGTGAATCATACTTGCTGGAAATTATGTAGTGCAATAGATACTATAATAGTTCCACAGTAAGAATTTTAAATGTAAGGAAACTTGAGATCTCTACCATATGATCATATGCGGCCCCATTGGAAAATGACAGTCCCCTGTTAGGTTAGGTTAGGTTGGGTTAAGAGGTACCTCTATAATTACCAATGATACATTTTCCAAATTTTTATTTTTGTAATTTTGATTTACATAAAATAAAGAAACAAGCTAAGCCCAAAAACTTACTTTGATACTAAACACTTGACAGCACCACCACTACCTGTACATCTTTTCTAAGCATTCAGATGTCAGCTTTATGGATGAAGAGTAATCATGTGAGATATCAAGGCAATCAGTGTTAAACTTGACATAACTATAAAGCTGGTATCACACTAGTCATTTCTTGCTCGTGGTTTTGGCCAGCATCCAGCCGATGCTCGCGAGCAAAAGTGTTGTATCGTCACACTAGGAACTCGTGGTTTCGAGGAGCCGTAGGAAAAAGTAAACAAAACTGATCATCTGATATCATCATGGCGCCCAGAAATTGTCGGACTGTTGCAAGATGCGCTGCAGTGGTTTATTTCTCGGAAACTTACGTGAATGCAAGAGTAACAAAAAACGTTTGTGGGTTCAAGAGTGGCTCAGGAGAGTACGTCCTGTCAGCAGCAGCCATCTTGTTTGTTTACACTATGCTGTGGCTTGCGGCTCGTGCTGGCTGCTTCCCGTCCTGTTCGGAAGCAAGAATCTCGAGCTAAAAGCTCCCGGTTTTTCATTCTCGGCAGCAACGGCTCGCTGCTCGAGAAAAAAATGCCTAGTGTGAGGCCAGCTTAAGTCACATGGTTTCCTTTGACTAATTCTGGAACAAGGTTTCAAGTCTTCGCAAAAATTTCAGTTTAGGAATCAGTTCATTATGTTATGATAATCCTAGAAGCCTATTCTGTTTGTGATTTTATCTGTTCTCAAGTGATTACTAAAGCTTCTCACTTTAATAATACAACTATATTACCATTATAAGGTAACTATTTGAAGTTTTCTTTGTGGTGTTGTCTGGAAATTGTGAGTCTTTGTAATTTAATGGGTAAGCAAATGTGTAAATTCAAACATATGCAACAAAAAATATTGAAACATATATATAGCATATGAAAAAAGAATTTAGACAATCCAGTTTACATACAACTAACTTTAAGACTTTTGTTATTCTTTTATTCTGTCTGGCTGTAAACAACATATTATCACAATGAGTTAGTTATGCAATGTATCATTGGAAATAAAATGTATAAATGTTGCACTGGCAATGGCAACCAACATACTAAGAGCAATTTAGCTTGAAATGGGTTGTACACATGCTTTCTACTTCATAAGACACTGATTCTCAAGTTTAAGCTTATGTTTTATAATGCCTTATTTGTACTGACAATGATAAATCATTATTTTTGCATTATGAGTATGAAAAATATACTGTACTCTTATGTAAAATTTTGATTATTGGATACTGCTACTGCAATTGGGATATTCTGCTATTGGCATCTTACAGTATGTACTCTCAAAACGTAAATCAGGCAATTTATAGTTTTTAACTTGGTAGATCTATATTACTATTCCGTGGCGGTCTAGACTATGGAAGTTGCAGTTTTTCATGCAGTTTTACCTCCTGAACAAGAATTATAAATAATATTTATTCGAACGACTATAATTAACCCCCAGGGGCTCGTACTAAACACGGCAAAATACATTTGACGCCCCAATTCCTGGTGGCTTTCGTATTCGAGGGGACGAACGATGCGGAATGCTTATATAGAAATACCTTTAAATTTTTATTTTTCTTCTTCATAACATGTTTTTAATCTTAACATTATCTTTGGAGGGGGAATATGCAATTAGCAGGTCTAGCCTATGAAACAAAATACCCTGGCACTTGTCCAGCTAAAATATGTTATTTTCATTTTAAAATAAGTTTTTAAATATACTTACCTGGTAGTTACATATATATAGCTTAATCCCGCCGATTCGTCGCGCGCACGGCAGAAATTCAAAATTCGCGGCTATCGCCCATAGACGGTCAGGTGATCATACCTGTGCTCCCTCTAGTAGGTATCTGGAACCATTCCCATTTATCCTCAGAAATTCCATGCCTCTGTTCTCAGAGGGGAGGAGGGAGGGACCTTTTATATATGTAACTACCAGGTAAGTATATTTAAAAACTTATTTTAAAATGAAAATAACATTTTTAAATATCTAACTTCCCTGGTAGTTACATATATATAGCTGATTGGCACCTTTGGTGGTGGGTCAGAGAACCGCAGCACCGTTGGGAATTCGTAAAATTATTGATCACAACAAATTAGCTGTACCAATAATCTGGTTCATACCTGAAAGGAAGCTGGCTTCGAAGTTTTTTCTGCCTCATTAGCCTGCATTCCTAGAGAGACCCAGCGATCCACCCAGGGGGCTGTAGAAAGTCTCTGTGGGGCTGTCAGACGGTCCTCGACCTTAACCTGACTAGACCACCACCCTTGCTATCCTGGCAAAGCCATGGACAATGAGCTGACCACCTGACCAACTAACACACTAAAAGACACTCCATAAAACGTAACTTAGACTTTCACCCCAGACTGTGGAAGGTTGCAACAACCTTCACAGACAGCCTGTGAGGTCAAGTTCAGTAAAATGCAAGGGTATAAATAAGGTTATAGGTTAGAGGCAGTTGTACCTTCTCCAACTACGGCGCCGGAGGCAACGTACGGCCCTAGGGAACAACAATCCTCATATTGGGTCTGTACGTCTTTAAGGTAGCAATCTGCGAAGACTGACTTGCTTCGCCAGAATGTCACTTCCAAGATCGATTCCATCGACTTGTGTCTTTACGCCCTCGAAGTCGCCACAGCTCTTACTTCGTGCGCATTGACTTTGAGTATTGGGAAGCTTTTCTCATCAAAATTCTGGTGAGCTTCCCTTATTAAATCCTTGACAAAGACCGCCAGCGCGTTCTTTGGCACAGGTAGTGAAGGCTTCTTTACCAAGGACTAGAGGTTGTCTGTCTGTCCTCTTAAGTTTTTGGTTCTCTGTAGATAATACTTTAGGGCTCTAACTGGACAAAGGCTTTTCTCCTTTTCCTGTCCTACTAACTGAGATAACCCTGGTATGGTAAAGGATCTAGGCCATGGGTGAGAAGGATTCTCATTCTTGGCGAGAAAACCTAGTTGCAGCGAGCAGACTGCATTCTCCCCATTGAAGCCTACATTCTTGCAACTCTCCTATCCTCTTGGCCGTTGTCAATGCAACCAGGAATAGGGTCTTCTTGGTGAGATCCTTCCATGAAGCCTTGTCGAGGGGTTCGAACCTGCTCGAGGTTAGAAAAGTCAGAACAACATCCAAATTCCAAGAGGGGGTTGGGTTATCCTTACTCTTAACTGTCTCAAAGGACCTTATGAGGTCCGAGAGATCCTTGTCTCCCGACATGTCAAAATCTCTGTGACGGAAGACGGAGGCTAGCATGCTGCGTTATCCCTTGATAGTTGATACTGCTAGTTTCTCTTGGGTTCTTAAGTGTAACAGAAAATCTGCTAGTTGAGTTAGAGGTACTGAAAGAGGAAATGTTGTTAATTCTGCACCATTTCCTGAACACGTCCCACTTTGACTGGTACACCTTGATTGTGGACGTCCTCCTCGCTCTCGCGATTGCTCTTACAGCTTCCCTGGAAAAGCCCTTCGCTCTGCCAGTTTTTCAATAGTCGAAAGGCAGTTAGATTGAGAGAGAGGCGATTTTGATGTTGTCTCTCTATATGTGGCTGTCTGAGTAGATTGTTCCGACACGGTAACGATATGGGGTGTCTACTAGCCACTCCATCACATCTGTGATCCAGGGTCTCATGGGCCAAAACGGAGCTATCAGGGTCATGCGGACGTTGTTCGATTCCCTGAACTTCTTCATGACTCAGTCTAGGATCTTAAATGGGGGGGAGGCGTACGTGTCTTCCTTCCCAATCCATGAGGAAGGCGTCTACTGCCACCTGCTTCCTGGTCTGGGACTGGAGAGCAGTAAACAGGTAACCTCTTTGTTCTCTGCGTCGCAAAGAGGTCTATAGACGGTTCTCCCCACTAATTGCACAGTCTGCTGCATACCTCGTGATGCAGGGTCTACTCCGTCGTGAGAACCTGTCTTTCTCTGCTGAGGAGATCCACCCTGACATTCTTCTCTCCTTCTATAAAGCGAGTTAGAAGAGTAATGTTCCTCTCTTTCGCCCACAATAAGAGATCCTTTGCTGCCTCGTAAAAGGAGTCCGAACGAGTGCCTCCCTGCTTCTTTATGTAGGCCAACGCCGTGGTGTTGTCTGCGTTGACCTGAACTACTTTGATCTTGCCATAGACTAGAGATCCCGTCATTCCCTAGTGTTGCACCCCACCCCACGTCCGATGCGTCTGAATGCAACACTAGGTCGGGGTTCTTCTGTTGAAGTTCGAAACCTTCTTGTAGCTTGTTGGTGTCGTGCCACCAACTCAACTGATTGTTCTGGAACAACCTATTGAGTCCACAACGTAAACCGTAACTGAATCGGACGCTCTGACAACTGCCTACTGACAGCGTTCGGTAATGAGGCAAGTTGTCCAAGCATCCGAGCAAGTCACGTGATCTCTTAAGGCATGTGCCCAATAAGCGAAAGTCAATTGCCCTCTAGAGACCGAGGTTCTTAATGGCAAGACATTCTCATAGTAGTTGAATCTCAGCTAAAACGAAAACAACATTATGTTCAATTGAAGACGAAGGTGGAAAGTGAATGCAAACTACGTCTTCACAGCCGAATCGAGAGAAGGATTCTCAAGGTTCTGAACCTGTGCTTATAAAGGACTGAAAACGCTAACAGCTATTTCATTGCTGTAAGGTGAGGGATTGTAGTTGTAATGAAAGCGGGGCGGTTTCCAGTAATGAAAAACAGGGAAGTACTACTTCTCATGGGCTGATTATTTGGAAGTAGAGCTGGCAGGTCGGGGAGCAGGCGATGTCTTCCGTATATATCTGTCAATTCCGGGTGAACAATAAACAATTGCACCTCTCCGAATAAGAGATATTTTGACGACAAACTCAGATGTCTGAAGAAATAATTCCGCATTATCGCAATGCGATGCAGCGTGAGACTAGTAAAGACTTCTGTTACCGTGCGGTAAACATAAAGATGAAAGATTCCAGAATATATATCTCTGTTGCAAATTTCGCAATATTCAAGGGGATGCAGATGTCATTCATGTATGCGAGAATCCCCGTTAATCAGAGACGTAAGTCCGATATTGTTGGACAGAGAAAAGGTTCGTTAGTCAATCCTTGTATGGGAGAGACACATAATCCGACAATGCATCTCGGAGAGCCAGCTGGAACTAGGTTGTCTTGCTGTAGTCCCCTACTCAGTGGTTCTTGCTCACTCGCTATCCTGAGTTGCCAGGTAATCCATTCTTCGAAGGAATGCGTTCGGCTAGAATAATCGAGCGTTAAAAAAAAAAAAAAAAAAAAGGATATATTATGCTCGAGCAATTATATTTAAACGAAAACGGATTTCGGTAAAAACAAAAAACTGAGGGGGTGGTGTCGTGACCATACATAAGTATCTGAAAAAACAAAACTGGTAACTCCTGGGAAGATGCAGACAGTCCCGAATTGCAGTTCCATTAGGATACTAGCCGTCTCGGTCACAAACCGTAGAATTAACTACGTTATGTGACTAACCCCCGGACAATTCAACTGCTTAACAGAATCATGTGTCGAGGGTAATATACGTCGTGTATTTGTAGGTTTCTGTACAACGAATTCCATCCTAAATTCTTTTCCCTTAGAGGAATGAGAATAAGGATTGGAAATCTACACCCTTCCTTCTCTTATTCAAGAGAGTGAAGGAGAAGTTTTCCCCTAAGGAAAACTTCAATAGTGAAAACAGAAAACCCGAAGACGAAAGTTCAAGTCAAACTGGATATTCGCGTTCGTTCTTCTGTATTCCAGGGTTGGTCGTCTACTGAGAGGTATCCTTACTTCAGTAGCAGTTCTTCTTACAAACGCTAGAAATTCCAGGAATTCGAGCATTCGGCGAGGTTCCCGATTATCATGAAAACCTTTATCGGGGATTTAGATATAAAGTCCTGCGTTGCCCTTTTGGGCTAAGGCAGAGGAGACCTCATTCTTGAAGGAGGAAGATTTCTGGGGTCTACCCTTCATAAACTGTGAGGGCGGGCTCCGAGGTACAGCCTGCTGAAAAATATTCGGATATAAGTCCGCCAATACCGCAAGTAATCTTTTCAGATCCGCTGCATGAAGAGTTTCTTGCGTCTCCTCCTCTGATATCTCATCCAAAGTATTGGCGATTTCCTATGTCGAACGAGTGGGGGAATCACGCGCATCGTCTTACTTGCGTGCGTCATGCATGCGTCCAACCTGCTGCGAGGGAGCATGCTGCGTGCGTCCTGCGTGCGTCCTGCGTGCGTCCAGCCTGTTGCGAGGGAGCGTCACGATCCTTGTCATTTCCCGTCACACGTCCGGTAAGCTGCGAGGGAGCCTGGTTGCGTGCGTCATGCTTGCGTCTGCTTCGTCACGGGTGTAGGTTGCTGTGAGTGTCTAAGAGCGCTGCAACCTGCAGCGAGTCTTCGTCTTGCCGTCTGTTAGCGTCACGCTGTGCTAACTGCGGTTTTATCTTGTGTTTTATCGGTCGCACTTCACCTGCTAGTCCATGCGACTTGTAGACATCAAAACCGAGACGTAATGGACTGCTGAAGCTTTGACAAGAAAGCTGCTTGCGGTACCTCTTGCTGTTGGGGAATAACTGAAGGCGGCACTGCCCGCCCATCTACCGCTTCGGAGACACTAGTAGTGATCTTCTGTCGACAAGGTGGAGACGCTCCATGAGACACCTCCCAGTCTGGGGGAGGGGGAGAAGCATGCACCGATGTAAAGCAAACTTCTTCTTCCGAAGAGCTGTGCGTTATGCGTCTCCTCCAATTACTGCACGACGGTTGCTGTAACGCTACGGGGGACTTGGGTCTCTTGATTCTAGGGGTTGACGCCAACCGCGTCGAGGTCTTGCGTCATCAGACGAAGACGCAAGCACCGAAAGTCTCTTCGTCCGATATTTCCTTACCTCCTGCCAAAGGGGACGGCCGCCTGTGCGACATCTTGCCTCTTATATTGGCAGGAGAGCAAGTATCCGAACACTTCTCACTCACCTTTCTGTGGCGAGGGAGAGCGTCCTGGGATGCGTCAGCAGGATCGCTCGAGGGACCGCCCGCTCGCTTTTTAACATCTCTCACCTCCCTTCGCCGGTCGACATTCCTTCTCCCAGGGGTTGGGGAGCATGGAAGAGGTCTAAGACTAGGAGCGTGACAGACACGAACGGGCGCACCCTCCACTACACTAACAATGTCACCAAATTTGCGATGCAAACTACGCACTGTCTATTCAGTCCCCTTTCCGAAGAAAGGGATTGTATTAACACGCAAGCCGAACTAGCCGCAAAAACATTCATAGTCGGCTAACTTATCTACGACTCCTCAGGTGGGTCTGGTACTCTTAACTTAGGGCTAGGCTCAGGAATATTAATATTAGACAGGTTAGAC
Source organism: Macrobrachium nipponense (assembly GCF_015104395.2). NCBI lineage: Eukaryota > Metazoa > Arthropoda > Malacostraca > Decapoda > Palaemonidae > Macrobrachium > Macrobrachium nipponense. The sequence goes on from NC_061089.1 coordinate 22,374,936, forward strand.
AAGCTTGACTATCAGAAGAACTAGCTAATAGAACACAATACGATCTAGTTCTTCTAATTAAAATCTAATTGCATCTTATAGTAAACATACTTTTCATTATTTCTCAGAGAACGTTACACACTCATCCTATCTGCTAACAAATGTACATATCTGCTTCCTGCATTTGTTAACTATTGTATGAGGATCAAGAGTTGTATGGAAGCCGGGACTCGAAACCCTTAACTACAGAGTCGGCCATCTTGAATTCAGAAAACATGAAAAATTGTAGAAGTCGGAAACTGACCAACTGAAACTTATTCGTGTGTAAAACAAATTAAGGATAATCTGATATCAGCGAAAGCCATTAAGTAACATAAAAGTAAGCAATGGGTACTTCACCAATTGTAGTAAAAGCAAACCCAAACAAAGAAGAGCGAATTTCCAACGTGCTGCTCGAACGACGGCAGGGAATTTCTGAGGATAAATGGGAATGGTTCCAGATACCTACTAGAGGGAGCACAGGTATGATCACCTGACCGTCTATGGGCGATAGCCGCGAATTTTGAATTTCTGCCGTGCGCGCGACGAATCGGCGGGATTAAGCTATATATATGTAACTACCAGGGAAGTTAGATATTTAAAATTATAGTTTTTAACTTGATAGATCTAGCTATATTACTATTCCGCGGCGGCCTAGACTATGGCAGTTGCAGTTTTTCTATGCAATTTTGTCTCCTGAACAAGAATTTAAGTAATATTTATTTGGATGACTGTAATTAACCCCCAGGGGCTCGTACTAAACACGGCAAAATACATTTGACGCCCCAATTCCTGGTGGCTTTCGTATTCGCGGGGACGAACGATGCGGAATGCTTATACAGAAATACCTTTAACTTTTTATTTTTCTTCTTCATAGGCTAACATGTTTTTAATCTTAGCATTATCTTTGGAGGGGGAACATGCAATTAGCAGGTCTAGCCTATGAAGCAAAATACCCTGGCATTTGTCCAGCTAAAATTTTGCAAGATAGGTATGTAACCGATCACCTGAAGAAAGCCACAGTAGGTAGTTTGCTACAACAAGTCTTCTAATGAGCAGCCAAACTGGACCTTCACCTTGGTGTTCGAGTTCGGGTACAATGTTGAGTAGCCTAAGGGGTGGGCTCCTGGCTAGGTTAGGACACCACGGCATCCAAGGTTAGGTTACTAGGTAAGTCAAGTCTGGTTAGGTCATATTCCATCTGGAGGTAAGACCAATTTGCCATAGGTACGGTACAACGAACGACCGGTAAACTAGCCTAGTTGGTTACGTTGGGCTACTGTAGTATTATAGTAGGTACTACTATAAACAGGGCTTTCATAGGCTTTGTTCGGCGGTTTAGCATTACGCTGGTCTATTCTACATTTATGGTCACCTACCTTACCACCGAGTTGTTTGGATCTGAGAAATAATCAATGACATTACAGACAAACGCGAATTGTCTCACCTTTGTTTACAAATAAGTCCCGGCCGGGTTTCTTCTTCTTCATGCGGGATACGTAACTTCTTTAGAAGCGGTTCATTATTGGCGAAAGGCTTGCATCAGTTTGGTAATGGCATGAAAAAAAATAATGAAATAAATATCTGATATTGCATACTTAAAGGTAAAGAGAGTCTTCAGCAGACAGCTTGATTACATGAAAATGAATAAGAAGGAAAAGAATACTGAAAGAGGGAGTAAAAAGCAATGAATCGGGAACAGAACGGCCTTGTAGAAAAGCAAAGAAAATATGAAAATTGAACCATTTGACTCAGTAAAACGAGAAGTCATGATCGAAGTCATGAAACAGTTCAAAATACATCCAAAAATCATAGAGGCAGTAGTTAACATATATGAAGGGGATAGCACAATAATAGACCTAGGGGAGGGAGTCGAACAGTAAATGGGAATTACAAGTGGGATTAGGCAAGGTTGCACAGGCTCTACTTCACTTTTCAAACTAATGACATATTTAATAATTAAGAAAATGGAGGAGGACAGGATTTGAAAATGAACTAGGTAGTAAAGATAGGGACACTTTTCTTCGCCGACGATGGATTAGTTCTAGCAAGTAATATAGAAGATGCAAGAATAAACATAAAGATTTTAATAGATATAGGAAACAAATGTGGGCTAGAGATAAATAAAGAGAAAAGCAGCATCATTATTTTCAACATGAAAGATAAACCAGAAGAGATAGAGAACATAAAGGTGAGGGAGAACATTACATATTTAGGAATAAAGATAAATGACTCTAGAAATCTGTTTAAGCTACAGAAAAAAGAAATGTTGAATAAAGTACAGAAGTTAGCCAACCTAACCTACTCCGTGATAGAAAAAAGCTGCAACAAAGTTCTAATAGGGAAAACATTCTGGAAAAACCTAGCTCTACCATCAGTCTTATACGGAACCAATGTGGTTAATCTAACAGACGCAGAAATAGAAAAATTAAAAAGAATAGAGAATGGGGTATATAGGAAAATATTAGGGGCATGTAGAAGTACAGTAGTAGCCACATTAAGGGGGGAGATAAGAGCTTCTTCAATGAAAAGTAGAATTATGAGTGGGAAGATAAGCTATGTAAATAATACTTTAAATGGACGGAAAGAGATACTGAAGAAAATAATTACAGATATGCAAGAAAAGGAAAGAAAATGGTGGAAAACAGTGGAAAAGTACATGCATGAAGTTAAAATAAATTTAAGAAAATTAGAAGGAATGTCAGAACAGAAATAAAGGACAAAGCCAGAATATGGGACACAGAGAGGTGGAAAGAAGAGTTGGAAAATAAAGTGACTGTGAACATATGTAAAATGTGGAAAAGAGAAATAAAAGATGAAGAAATTTATGACAACTCTACGGGTTCAGTCCTTCTCTTCAAAGCCAGAACCAACTCTCTTAATTTAAATATAGCAAAAAGGCACCAGAAGGAGAACACATGTTGTCCGTTTTGCAATGATGCAGTAGAAGACATATTTCATTTCCTTTTATATTGTGGTACATATATAGAAGAACGGGTTAAAGCAATAGGGCTACAACAACCCTATGAAGAGAAGGAAAGTGACGTGGTGGGAAAATTTTTATTTTCAGGTAACAACGAAATAAGAAAAGAAACCATATACTTGATGTGGAAAAAAAAGAGAAAAAAAGGAAAGACCTAAACAAATAAAAAATAAAAAATAAAAAATTAAAAAATACCCAAGATTTAGAGGCGCCGTTGCAAAGGCATTGCCTCGCCCCATAACTACTACTACTACCAATATGGGTGAGATAGAAATATATATATATATATATATATATATATATATATATATATATATATATACATATATATATATATATATATATATATATATATATATATATATATATTACTACCGGAAACAAAACATTGTTGCGTTTCTGCTTTTGAAAAAAAATGAAATGTCTAATGGGTAATGGAATAGTCCTAAGGAAGAGGAGAGAGAGAGAGACGAGAGAAGAGAGAGAGAGGGGAGGAGACGAGAGGAGGGGGGAGGGGGGGGGGGGTAGGGGGGGGGGGGGCGGGTTGGGGGGGGGGGGGCGGGGGAGCAGGGGGGGGGGAGGGGGGGGGGTGGGGAGGGGGGGGAGGGAGGGACGGAAGGGGGAGGGAGGGGAGAAGGAACGCGGGGGCGGAAGGGCAGGAGATGTCGGGGAGTTGGGGAGTGGGGGGGGGAGGAGAGGGAGGGGGAAAGGGCCAGGGGGAAGGAGGGAGAGGGAGGAAAAGGAAGAGAGAGGATGGAGAGGAAAGAAGGAAGAAGAGAGTGGAGGGAAAGGAGAAGGAGGAGGAATGGAAGATAGGGGAGAGGAGGGAGAGAAGAGGGGAGGGAGGGAAAGGGGGGGGGGGGGGGGGGGGGGGGGTGGGGGGGGGGGGGGCGGGGGGAGGGGGGGGGGGGGAGCAGAGAGACGAGAGAGAGAGAGTAGAGAGAGAGAGAGAGATATTACTACTTGAAAGTTACCTTGACTGAATCATGAGGAGAAATGTTAGACATCAACTGGCACCAAATATCGAATTTTAGAATCAATATGGGTAAATTATGATGATATATGTATATATACCATATATATACCATATATATATATATATATATATATATATATATATATATATATATTATATATATATGTGTGTGTATGTGTTGTGTGTGTGTATGTATGTAATATATGTATGTATGTATAACTGAATCAACTTTATATATGTAATGTAACTATATATATATAGTATATATAATTATATATTAAATAGATATATATAATATATTTATATTATATAATATATTAGATATATTATGTATATAGGAGATATATTCATAATAAGATATATATAAATATTATATACATATATTATATTTAGTATTTTATATTCAATATTCATATATATATATATTAGTTAAAAAAAATATTATATATTATATATATATGATATATTATATATATATTATATATATATATAATAGTCTATATATATTAAATATGATATATATCATATATATATATATATATATATATATAATTATATATATATATATATATATATATATATATAGTAAAAGGAGCCCATAAAAACACCAAATATAGAGAGAAAAGTACTATATTTCTGAGACTGCTGTCTCTCTCTTCAGGTATATGAATGAGAAAAGTTTACAGAAAAGGTGGTATTTATACCAAGAGATCCATCCACAGGTAAGTCAATTTATAGTCGATTTTTTTAAACCTGGCAAACTTGCACTTAACTTGCACTTAGCTGCTTGTCGCTGATTGGATGAATGTCGTGTTGTCCGAATCTCTGAGTTTTGTTTTCACACTGTTTCAGAAGTGTGATTATACGGCCATAGATTGAGATAAAAGCCAAATTATGTAATGTTATGTAAATGCCAGTTGTAATAAACTTAAGTATTAAGTACTTACATACCAAATTATTATATAATAGTTAACAGTTATGAAACAACACCCTCCGAAGCTGTAGACTTGAAATATGTTTCAAACGCATGAACTTTGCTAAATTTTAAATTTCTAGCTAGATTTTAAGCGCAATCATACCATTTGTTGTTTGAAAAAAAAAAAAAAAAACATATATATTGTCCATTGCTGATGTTGTATAACGCCTAAGAACAAAATACTATCGTAGAAATGTAAGCTTGTCAGAAAATTTGGGGTGGAGGAGTTGTGGGAGGAACAGCCTCGGGGTTGACAGAAAGTTGACGTAATCTCAGCGGGAGGTTCAAATGCGGGTTGTGGTGTTCTTGTCCTCATAAAATAATAAAGATGTTTATATATCATAATATTCATTTTTTTGCATTTCAAAACCTGAGTTGCTGTTACTGTCGCCTTAATGATTTCTTTCATTGTCTTGCTAGGGCCCTGTGAAGTGAAATATTGAAAAACATTCATTATTATATTACGGCACTGACTGGTAAGCCTACTGCCAGCAGCATGTATATGCCTGGTGTTCGAAGTGCCTTCATCTCTGCTTTGTTCCATATCGTCTCTTGTGGCCATGGCTGAAATAGGTGAACTCGACGACGTTGAGCTAACTGCTCGATAGCCGATTCTAAACTGATTGATGATGGCGGTGTGTGCAGATGACAACTCGCCGGCTGTTCCTTTCTCAACTACTCCACCCCAAATGTTTCGGCAAGCTTATATTTTCTATTATGGTATTTTGTTCTTAGGCGTTATACAACATCAGCAATGTACAATAAATATTTTTTGCTTTTTTCCAAACCACCAATGGCACTATTGCACTAAAAATCTAGCTAGAAATTTAAACATTAAAGTTCATGCGTTTGAAACATATTTCAAGTCTACAGCTTCGGAGAGTGTTGTTTCATAACTGTTAACTATTATATAATAATTTGGTATGTAAGTTCATAATACTTAAGTTTATTACAACTTGTATTTACATAACATTACATAACTTGGCTCTTATCTCAATCTATGGCCATATAATCACAATTCTGAAACAGTGTGAAAACAAAACTGAGAGATTCGGACAACACGACATTCATCCAATCAGCGACAAGCAGCTGAGTGCAAGTTAAGTGCAAGTTTGCCAGGTTTAAAAAAATCGACTATAGGTCACCCCCTTTAAGATTCTTAAGCGTTGGTTGAATGAAAACCTTGTCAATCACATCTGAAACCCATGCTCCTTTTTGAGATGTTCATTACCTGCCTCTCTTTTATTAAGGCCGATTCCATCATTTGACTTGTACCAGCAGTTGCTGCTATAAATTATATGTAACAAATTCCAGTTTATTCTATGGTTATGTTCATTTATATGGTTGAAAATAGCTGAGTTCTGTTGTCCATACCTAACTGACCGTTTGTGTTGTATTAATCTCTGGGGAAGTGATTTTCCTGTAAATCCGATGTAAGATTGGTCACAGTCCTGGCATGGGATCTGATAAACCCCAGTGTCCTTGGGGGATGTCTTTTGTTGGACGTTAATCAGGGATTTGGCTAAGGTGTTTGGGTAAGTAAATGCAAATGGGTTAGATTTTCTGAGGATCTGAGTCACCTTCTTAATCGTGTCCAGGTGAGGAATTTTTATTTTATTGTTGGGTGTATCTCTGGTCTTGTCTTTAGGGGGTCGGTAGAAAATTACGTTTGCTTTGTGAATTGCTTTCTCAATTATATGGTCAGGATACTTTAAAGACGAAAGTTGCTTACGAATTAGTTCAAATTCTTTTTCCAGGAAATCTGGGGAACAAATTCGTAAGGCTCTTAAGAACAGGTTGCTGGCTACACCTATCTTGATAGCAATGTTGTGATAGCTAAAGTAGTGAATGTATGAAAGTGAGAACGTTGGTTTTCTGTATATGGTAAATTTGTATTCTGTCGTGTCTCTGATTATTAAAACATCAAGAAAAGGAATTTTGTTGTCTGTTTCCCATTCAACTTTAAATTTGATGCTGGGCACTAATGCGTTTAATTTTGAAAGGAATTCATTAAAATTGCCCCACCTATTATCCAAAAATGTTAGAATATCATCTACATATCTCATCCACAGCCTGTTTTTTTTGGGTTTTATTGCATTTATTACTGTAGTTTCAAAGTATTCCATGTACAGATTGGCTAAAACAGGACTTAAATGACTACCCATACTACACTCGAATTTTTGCTTGTAGAATAATTCCCCGAATAAAAATATGTTATTAGATCCACATAATTCAAATAATTTATTATTTTGTCAAGCGCCAATGGGAAATTATCTGAATAGGTGGATAATTTTTCCCTCAAAAACTGAAGAACGTCCTGTACTGGTACTTTTGTGAATAGGGAATCTACATCAAGAAGATTTTTGTCACAAATTCAGAAAAGCACATATACCACTTCACAACATAAAACTTTTAAGACTTGAATTATGTACATCTAATAACATATTTTTATTCAGGGAATCATTCTACAAGCAAAAATTCGGGTGTAGTATGGGTAGTCCTTTAAGTCCTGTTTTAGCCAATCTGTACTTGGAATACTTTGAAACTACAGTAATAAATGCAATAAAACCCAAAAACAGGCTGTGGATGAGATATGTAGATGATATTCTAACATTTTTGGATAATAGGTGGGGCAATTTTAATGAATTCCTTTCAAAATTAAACGCATTAGTGCCCAGCATCAAATTTAAAGTTGAATGGGAAACAGACAACAAAATTCCTTTTCTTGATGTTTTAATAATCAGAGACACGACAGAATACAAATTTACCATATACAGAAAACCAACGTTCTCACTTTCATACATTCACTACTTTAGCTATCACGACATTGCTATCAAGATAGGTGTAGCCAGCAACCTGTTCTTAAGAGCCTTACGAATTTGTTCCCCAGATTTCCTGGAAAAAGAATTTGAACTAATTCGTAAGCAACTTTCGTCTTTAAAGTATCCTGACCATATAAATGAGAAAGCAATTCACAAAGCAAACGTAATTTTCTACCGACCCCCTAAAGACAAGACCAGAGATACACCCAACAACAAAATAAAAATTCCACACCTGGACACGATTAAGAAGGTGACTCAGATCCTCGGAAAATCTAACCCATTTGCATCTACTTACCCAAACACCTTAGCCAAATCCCTGATTAACGTCCAACAAAAGACATCCCCCAAGGACACTGGGGTTTATCAAATCCTATGCCAGGACTGTGACCAATCTTACATCGGATTTACAGGAAAATCACTTCCCCAGAGATTAATACAACACAAACGGTCAGTCAGGTATGAACAACAGAACTCAGCTATTTTCAACCATACAAATGAACATAACCATAGAATAAACTGGAATTTGTCACGTATAATCTATAGCAGCAACTGCCGGTACAAGAGTCAAATGATGGAATCGGCCTTAATAAAAGAGAGGCAGGTAATGAACATCTCTAAAAGGAGCATGGGTTTCAGATGTGATCGACAAGGTTTTCATTCAACAAACGCTTAAGTATCTAAAGGAAGATTATCAGCGGGGGTGGCGACCTAATGGCTTACCTGTGGATGGATCTCTTGTATAAATACCACCTATTCTGTAAACTTTTCTCATTCATATACCTGAAGAGAGAGACAGCAGTCTCGGAAACATAGTACTTTTCTCTCTATATTTTGGTGTTTTTATGGGTTCCTTTTATTAGATGGAATTCTGTTGTAACAGGACATTTTTACCAGTCATATATATATAGATATATATATATATATATATATATATATATATATATATATATATATATATATTGTATATATATATATATATATACATATATATATATATATATATATATATATATATATATATATAGAGAGAGAGAGAGAGAGAGAGAGAGAGAGAGAGAGAGAGAGTGTGTGTGTGTGTGTGTGTGTGCCCGTGCGTGCGTGCGTGTGTGTGAGCAGGTACAGCTTAAATTACTGGCGTTATGTCACGTAGGCATTATTTTACATCAATTCTAAAGCATATTTTGCAACCAATATCTGACGGCTATTTCCGTTCAAGGCGTCTAAACTAATCTGGCGAAAAGTAAGCAACGCTATTCAAAAGAGTGGACAAGAATGTAGAGCCATTCGGTTCGTATGTTCGAAGTGAAATGCGCAGTAGTGGGGGTAGATTTTCGATCTTTATATAGGAAGATAGATAGTTAGATAGATAAGGATATAGAGTAATTACAATTGTTTTTAATTACTGATTGATACTCATCAAAATACAATTATTCCATTTATATAGACTCGCTAAAACTGAAAATATAGTCTGACTTCAGTTTTATTATATTGCATTCCGTAATATTTCTTTCAGCAATACCTTTTTAAGACAATACCTCACTAATGTTTCTCTAATCTTAAGATTAATTCCAATCGTTGATCTTCTGTTTTGAAGGATGGTGGACATTGTTTCCACATGGACGCAATACTTAGGTTGATTTATTCTGACGACAATGGGCGAGCAGCAAGAGGGATGAAAACTGATTTATGAACTACTCCGGGAAGAAGAGCCTATGCTGATATAGGGCCAACATAATCTCCTACACCAACAACATAAACAAGCATGATTTTGAGGCTTCATAATGCGTCGGTTGATAAGTTGAAGCTGGCCATTTGGTACATCAAAGGTCAAGGAGAATTTGCTCATTTCTTTTGGGAAAATCCAGTGAGAGAGAGAGAGAGAGAGAGAGAGAGAGAGAGAGAGAGAGAGAGAGAGAGAGAGAGAGAGATTAGGTCAACAGAAGGATTGGTATTTCGGGTGGCGAGCTACGAGAATGCCTGGGTTTATAATCCGGATAAGTGGAATCTTGGATCCTGGTGGAACCATTCGCCAAGGGTGATAAAAGAGGGAACTCGCTGCTCAGTGGAAAGAAAAATGATTAAGCCACTTTCTCAAACGGTTAAAATGGAGCACTTGAGTGGGAGCCTGCGATTTATAAAACGTCATTAACCACTTATTTTGTTAATCTCACTTGTCCCAGTTGTATATAAAATCATTAGGGGTCGTTTCTTTGTTTCTTCAAAATTCTTTAATATCTGTGAGTTCTCATTCATTCCAAATTCCACGAACAGAAAAATAGATCATATTTTGCTTTTCTCCAGACATAGTTCATATTGTCTATTTTCTTTTTAATTTTTTCTTGGTGTTTAAAAGAGTCTTTTACCATTTCTTTGTATTTTACCATAGAATATACATACATACATACATACATATATAAATATATATATATATATATATATATATATATATATATATATATATATATGTGTGTGTGTGTGTGTGTGTGTGTGTGTGTGTGTGTGTGTGTGTGTGTGTGTGTGTGTACTGCAATCGTGTCGGTAGAGACATTATATCTAGTTCGTACAGTTCATTTACTCATTAACCCCAAAACAAAAAATAAATTGCTTATGACTTTGTATATATTTGCTTTATTTATAACTTTCCTGTTTTTGAATAAAATTTAGAAATGGTGTCCTTTGTAATAGGAATAATTTTAAATAATGTGTATACTTTCTAAATAAATAAATAAATAAATACAAGAATACTCGGGACAGTCAACACCCTCTTCTCTAGTAATTCAAGCGATATTTCATTTTAGCTTACTCGGGGAGTTAGCCTACAAACTACTTTGTTGCTGCTGTTGTTGCTATTGTTGTTCTTGTTGGAGCTGGAATTCCCTATGGAAAAGCCTAAAAAGGTCTGAGAAAGGTGTTTCGCGTTGATTTAAAGATACAGGCCTTTTAGGATATGGTATCTATGATTTATTTATTTGAATGAAAATGTAAAAAATACTTAATGTGCATGTTAAACAGTACATAATTATTCAAAATAAAATACAGCGTATTTATTTTAACTGTCGTCGGTGAAACAACATTCTATTTGACCGTAGATTTTAGCACGCAGCCCGAGTAAGCTGGAGGTCGGATCAAGCCATGTTACTTCTTCCCGAAAATCGTCAGGGTGAAGATAAGGGCCCTTCCGCCTGCTTCGGTGGGGATGGGCAGCCTTTCCTGGCCCCCGCCGGTCAAGCCCTTCCCCCTGCTTCTGGGGGGATGGGCAGCCTCTCCTGGCCACCGCTGGTCGAGCCCTTCCCCCTGCTTCTGCGAGGTTGGGCAGCCTCTCCTGGCCTCCACTGGTCGAGCCATTCCCCCTGCTTTGGCAGAGATGGGCAGCTTCTCCGGGACACTGCCAGTCGAGCCCTTCCCCCTGCTTCGGCAGGGATGGGCAGCCAGTTGAGCACTTCCCCCTTCTTCAGCAAGGATGGGCAGCCAGTTGAGCACTTTCCCCTTCTTCGGCAGAGATGGCAGCCAGTTTAGCACTTCCCCCTTCTTCAGCAAGGATGGGCAGCCTCTCCTGGCCTCTGTCGGTCAAGCCCTTCCCCCTGCTTTGGCGGGGTTGGGCAGCGTCTCCTGGACTCCACCAGTGAAGCCCTTCCTTCTGCTTTGGCGAGGATGAGCAGCCTCTGGCCTCAGCCAGTGGAGCCGTTTCTCCTGCTTTAGCAAGGATGGGCAGCCTCAGGCCTGGATGGGCAGCATCTGACCTCTGCAGGTTGAGCCCTTCCACCTGCTCCGGTGGGGATGAGCAGCCTCTTTCCACTCCCGGTGGAGCCCTTCCTCCTGCTTCAGCGGGGATGGGTAGCTTCTGGCCACTCCTGGTGGAGCCCTTCCTCCTGCTTCGGCGGGGATGGGTAGCCTCTAGCCACTTCTGGTGGAGCCCTTCCTCCTGCTTCGGCAGGGATGGGCAGCCTCTGGCCACTCCTGGTGGAGCCCTTCCTCCTGCTTCAGCGGGGATGGGTAGTCTCTGGCCACTCCCGGTGGAGCCCTTCCTCCTGCTTTGGCGGGGATGGGTAGCCTCTGGCCACTCCTAGTGTAGCCCTTCCTCCTGCTTCGGCGGGGATGGGTAGCCTCTGGCCTCTGCCGGTGGAGCCTTTCCTTCTGTCCGGCGAAGATGACCAGCCTCTGGCCTCTGCTGGTGGAGCCTTTCCACCTGCTTTGGCAGAGATGGGCAGCCTTAGCCAGTGGAACCCTTCAAACTGCTTTGGTGGGGATGGGCAGCCTCTGGCCTCTTCCAGTGGAGCCCCTCCACCTGCTTAGGAGAGGATGGGCAGCCTCTGGCCTCTTCCGGTGGTGTGTTAGGTTAGGTTAGGTTAAGGGACTTAACCTAACTTTTTCACTCATATTCATATTTATGTGAAATGGTGTTTTTTCATCCATAGAGTATATCTTGAGCCAAAATGGGGTTGGCTATTTTCAAGGAAGTTGAGCAAAACCATGGTTCTCTTATCCTAAGCGTTTTTCATGAGCCAATTTGGGGTTCTTTTCTGAACTAGAGCAAGATATTTGGTGTTTTTCCCGTGGGGTTGTTAATGGTCAATGTATGTGAGTTTAAGATAAAGGCGACCTTATGGAGTTTATTGCCGTTGGGCCAAATTGGGGTCGGGTGTTGAGGCTGAGCCGAAATGGGGTCTTTTACCCTACTCTTAGATAATGCTTGCTTGCTTGCTTCCCTGTATAAGTGCTTGCAAGAACGAAATAATCGGCTAAATATACAAACAACAGTCACAGTCAGCCTCCCTGAGGATGTTGTGCAATTGGAAACTCGAAAGTTTAAGCGACCCTTGAACAATTCTCTGTATATTAGATTTTGATAATTTAGTTACAATTTGATCTATTTCTCTATGAGTTTGTCCCTGTAGGGGGGTAGCGCCATCAGTGCACCTCATTGGGTGCATTATAGGCATTATGATAGGTTCTTTGCAGTATCCATTCATATTATCTTTATTCCTTCTTGCTATCCACTCTCTCCTAACAATTGTTTCATATTGCAACTACCTTGAGGTTTTCCTCCTGTTACACCTTTCAATCAAACCTACCTACTCTTCAATTTCCTTTCCAGCACCGAATGACCTCATAGGTCCCAGTGCTTGGCTTTTGGCCTAATCTCAATATTCCTTCATTGAATTTGTTGGTGTATTTTTCTTTTTTTTCTAATAACCACTCTCTTCTTCCTGCAGTTCTTATTACCTTCTGTTACTTCTTTTAAACGAACACCAAATTCTTTGGAAGCTTGAATTTCAAGTCAGTGGCCCTTGTGGGCTTGTTCCATATGATATATATATATATATATATATATATATATATATATATATATATATATATATATATATATATATATATAGTGGAAAAGTAAAATATAAGATGAAGAAATTTACGACAACACTTTTGCTTCGATACTTCTTTTTAGAGCAAGAACCAACTCATTGCACTTAAATATAATAAAATGACATCAGAATGGGAACACCTGTAAATACAGAAGAGGATATTTTTCATTTTCTTTTGTATTGTTTTGCTTACGTATTAGATCAATTGGCTTTCAGCAACCTTATGAAGAAAATGAAAATGATATTGTTGGAAAATTCTTATTTAAAGAAGAACATAATGAAATAAGAAAAGACCTTAAATAAGATGTGGAAAAAGGAAAAAAAAAAGTTAAAGAGCTTAACAAATAAAAATAACTTACGATTAAGAGGCGCCATTATAAAGCAACCAACCAATAGGGTTCATCTTCTGAAAAATAATAATAATTCAATAAAATCATTAGCGCCAGTCATGCTCATAATTAGACACATGTCAGAATGTGATCAAAGACCTTAGCCAACAGGAAAGGGTCGAAACGTTCAAATTCCTGTCAACTGAATAAGGCCTTCACTAAGGTTTTCGAAAATACCATCGGAATTCCACTGTGAAGTGCGAAAACAAAATTCCATTTCCACTCTCTCTTCCCCTATATATATATATATATATATATATATATATATATATATATATATAATATATATATATATATGTGTGTGTGTACGTATGTATGCATGCATGTATATATTCTGATCTTTCAGTTTTGAACTGTGCATTAGAAGAGCTATACACACATATAACACTTTCATACATTAGAATGTGTACGAGTGTGGTTACTCACTTGTGTAAGAATTAAAGCAAAGCGAAGATAATAATACAAGTATTTACGAAGCAAGCCAACACCCACGAGCTCTTTCTCAAAAGTTAGTTGCAGATGGCATATTTTACATTCATATTAGATCACATACATATTTAAAGGCATTAAATCTGACGTTTATGTACCAAGTGTAGCTCAGGAGTAACTCGCGTATACCAAGCATAACTAATGCGTGTGACAGATTCAGCATGAAGTGAATTCCTCTCTGGGTAAAACCTTGCTCGCAGTTACAGAAAAGTTTGTCTCTTGAAAAACAGAGATCACAACGCAGAATTACCACCGAAAGCTGTCAATTTTCCCGCAAGCAACTTGCAAGTTCATTATCTCTCTCTCTCTCTCTCTCTCTCTCTCTCTCTCTCTCTCTCTCTCTCTCTGTAGGTACCAGAAGGTGGACTGAATGATGTTGCTGAATTTCCACTTCTTTCCCAGGAAAACCAGTCTTGTCAGCGTATATTTGATGGGTGGGGAAACCCTAAAAATTTACTGTTCAGAGTTGTTAAGACTTCGGTTCTTCCGTCAATCTTTACTGCAGTTTCTTACGTATCTATCTGTATATCTGTCATACTGACGCACACACACACACACACACACACACACACATATATATATATATATATATATATATATATATATAATTATATATATATATATATATATATATATATATATATATATATATATATATATATAGAGAGAGAGAGAGAGAGAGAGAGAGAGAGAGAGAGAGAGAGAGTGTGTCGTATAATAGATGGACAAAAAGAACAACAGAATGGGTCCCTAGAGATTGCAAACGAAGCAGGGGAAGGAAGAGAAGACGATGGATTGACCAGCTATAAATATTTGCGGGCATAGAATGGCATAGAAAGACCATCGACAGATGGGAGTGGAAGGACATGTCTGAGGCCTTTGTCCTGCAGTGCACTAGCAACGGCTGATGGTGATGATGATAGAATCTTAGGCTTTAGAGAGAGGAGAAATTTTGTCGACAAAGTCTCTGTTATGAAGGTTATGGAAAGTAAAGCGGAAAACTTGCCTGTGGCATACTTGCACACTGTGACAGTTCATGATAGGAATGACAGAGATGCAAAATGGGAGTAATGGGAATGTGACCAAGGTACGGAATGTAGTTTTTGAGAGCCACTAGAAATTCTGATGATGAGAGCAAAGTTTCCGTGAAAGTGTGTTTGAGAGGTCACAGTGAGTGAGCGACTGGTTCGGTGTACAAGTGGGCCTAAGATAAGAGGATGTTAAGTCTATTTGGTTGTTTTATATTTTGAAGGATGGAGTAATTTAAAAAAAGTCTTGGGAAAATAAACGTGGGTGGTAGGTTGTGGGATAAGAAGAAATGAAGAGTGAAGTCACTTATGTTTGCCGATGATACGTGATTGATTGGTGATAATAAAGAGAAACTGGTGATGCTGGTGAAAATTTTAATGTTTACAAAACCATGGGGGCTACAGGAATGGCCCTTTTGCAAGCTCCGCTCCCAACTTCTTCCCCTAAATACCTGACATTTCAAGAAACAAAAACCAGTTAGTCGGCGAGAACTCGAAAAAGGGATCTCCTCTTTTAGTCATCTTTAACTGAGACTAGTGAAAAACCCAAGATAAAGCAATATTTGGCAAGATAAAACATAAAACAGATGAAGAAGATGCCGCATTAATCAGAAGAATAAAAAAATAAAAGAAAGTGGAGGAAAGGATTTCGCGGGTATTTACCTAGGATGCAGGATCCCCAGGGAACCGTGAAAGCCCCAAGGCGACAGAGGTGACCTCTGTAGCTAAACAACAACAAAGAGACTCTTATGTCAACAAAAATGTCGTTGGGAAATGCAACGCGTGAATGCGTCGTGGTTATTTACACACACACACACATATATATATACGTATACACAACAAACACACACACACACACACACACACACACACACACATATATATATATAATATATATCATATATATATATATATATATATAGATATATTATATATATATATACTGCTTAAGGGTTTATTTTTCATCGGTGTCCTCTTGTAAAGATTTCAGTTACTGACGTGACCGAAAGTCGATCTAATGTAACCGAAAGACGGTCTGATCTGCGTCTTCAGTATTTGGCATCGTGATTCAGCATCTTAGTAATTACTGACAACAGCCCTCGATTCTCTTCCAGTCTCTATCTTTTATCTTCTTGTTTGGGACAAAAGACTTGATCTATGTTTCACATGTTCAACTCAAGCTTCTCCTTTTTACTGGTCCAAACTGCGTTAGTACTAAGTATCTATCATTGCATAACTGCCTGTTTTGTACTTATATCTAACTAATTACTTTTACGTTCACTTAAGCTCATTAAACACACCAGAAGACTTTTGTAACTAAAAAGATAGATTGTAAAATTTTGATCAAGGCCAGGCGTTGATGTCTTGCTTTTTCAAGTTTACACTGTACGTTACAGAATTTAAGTCGATCAAGAAATTTGCAAGAATGCTATTCAATTCTTTTCTCCTTAATTTGTGCAGTGATGCCCATCATAGTTTCTTTACTACACACACACACACACACACACACACACACACACACACACATATATATAGATATATAATTATATATATTAATATATATAATATATATATCTATATATATTATATATATATATATATATAATTATTTATTATATTCCCTCTGCTTATTTCCCTTAATGAAAGGACACTTCACCCGTGATTTGTTTTCATTTTTGCTCTCTGACCTCATTTCATACTCTTCTCATCTTCCTTTTCATTCTCATTTACTTCCGTTTCCTTCCTTCCCCGGTAGGTAAACCCTGGATTTCATTTTCCTACTCTCTTATCATTAACTGTAAGTGTGACAGGTTTTCCTCTTCCCTTTTTTCCAAGCTTTCTCGGGGAAAATTTATTGGGAAACTGTCTTTCGAAAATCAGTACAGATCCTGCATCCGCATGCCGTTATGACTCCGGAAAACCCGCGCTTGAGGTTCTGTGCCTTCTCATAACTGTTCCCCCATTATTAAATGCTTTTTTACTGTGGAGATTTCAGTATGGTGGACTGGCGTGGGCGTTTGATAATAACGTGTATGTCCGTTTGTACATGTGGCCACGTTATGGTAAGTTTACACGTGAAATGCTAGCGAGAATAAGGTGTAATTAGCAATTCCTGCGTCATGCACACACACCGCAACATCAGCAGTCATCTTGCTACCATATAGTAAGCATAAATCTTAATTCCTTCGAACTGTAAAGATTTTTATGCATTACACGGATAGTATTTAGGTATTGATACACAAACACACACACTTGTGAGTGTGAGTGTGTGTGTGTGTGTTAATAAGTCAGTGCTTTCTGTTTAATGCCTAAAAATGTTCACCGTTCGAAGGACTTCAAATTTACGAATACTAAACTAGCAAGATCATACAACTGATTTGTGTACTCCCTGCCTAAGGAATTTATATATTGCTAAGCCCATTTTTATAGTGGCATTTCTTCCTAAATTATTGTCTATTTCAACCGCTTTTTTCTGACCTTGTGATTTTTTTTCTCTCTCTCTCTTTCATCAATCCGAAGTGACCCCAAAGGTATTAAACCTCCAGGTCTTTGTAAAGTCTTTTGGGATGAAGCTGCTTGCCCCATGCCCTTACCTTATGGCTGCGGCCTAGTATAGCCTATTAACTACTGAGTACATTATTCAGTGTGTAGGTCAAATGAGGTACAATAGGTTTTAAGGGTAGGCATCTAAAGCGTTTGTTAATTCGAGTTAAATCAGATGAAAAACAACAATAGACAGAATGGTCAGTTAATTTAAATTTAGTTAATGACATCCTTGTTACGATTAACAATAAAAACAAAACAAGAATGTTTACAAACCCAGGATTTAACAGCGCATGGCCAGGCAAATGCACTTTGATGATTTTGCGCTGAACCCCCGAGGCAACATTTTAGGAAGGCTGTGTCATGGGAAACCCGACATAGTAAGTGTTGTATAGTCACGAACAACAACAAAGCAACTTGAGGGCCAGGAGAAACGGTGTCGGGGCTGGTCCCATACCTCTCCCACCCCTCTAACCCCAATCCCGGTGACCCTCCCATAACCAACCACAACACTCCATCCTCACACAGAGCGCCGCTGAGGCGAGATTCTAAGAAACGCCACCAGGGTCTGACGTCATGGAATCTAAACGTTTCGCAGACATTTATTTTTGGACGTCGGTCGGTGGGATTCCTGGCCCTACTGTTGATATCGTTAGGGTGGGATGATTATCAACTTGTCTGCTGTTGCCAGATACGATGTTATTCTCGAGTTTTGCCGAGTGTGGGTTAACCCTATTGAAGAATCATTTTGACAGACCGCAAGGGAAACATTTAATGCCATTTCTCGAAATTTATTTGGTTTTCTATATTCAGGATTCCTGCTCAAGGCATTTAAGAGCAAGGTATCCAGATTTGTCTACTTATCGACAGTATATATGACTATCTCTCTATTCACTCAGACCAACCATAAAAATAATATTATTTTTGCTTTCTAAACACCGAAGTAAGATAGAAATCGACATCATGTATACAGGTTATATATTATCTCATGTTGAGCAATGCTTGATCATTCGTTTCAAGTTTAGTACTAATAGCAAAACAAAACAACCGAGTATTGCACACAAAAGTACTTCAAGATCTTTGTTATACAACTTTTCAAAAGAAAACACTATTGCGGATGCCCGACGGCCAAAAGCCTCTTCCACTGTTTATTAACGTTGCTATCGCCTGCAAAGCTTATAGTCTTTTCCAGGGTAATGAATTGATTTGTTTAATTTTGTTTATGTAATATGGTGATACAAAAACCACAGTCATCGGCGCCTTATGAATATTATATACTGACGCTCTCTTCACAGTGTCCAATTCCTTGGTATACTTTACAATTAGTACAACGTTTGTTGCATCAACTAAATTAAGTATATATATATATATATATATATATATATATATATATATATATATAATATATATATATATACATATATATATATATACATATATATATATATATATATATATATATATATATATATATATATATATACTATAGTTGCTTTTGCGTTTCATTCATTTCATTTTTGCTTTCAAACGTCCACTGAAAGATTGAGTAATTGACGTCAATATTACAGCATCAAAGTAATATAATAATAAGCGATTGTAATAAAAGTTTTCATGGGGCGAAACTTGCAATGAATTCTAGTCAGTCTCCCGATCTATGGAATTAAAACGGACTTACGATAAATGCTTCAATTCTCGATTTCCCAGGAATCTTAAATAGGAAGGACCTCTACTGAAATGTTTAGAAAATCCAAAGAGAATGAAGTAAGAAAGTATCTCTTCTGAATGACATGTTACCCATGATTGTGAGCATGGAAACCAAGGTCACTTAGACACTTGTTTGGGGTTGGGTATTCTCTCCTCTCTCTCTCTCTCTCTCTCTCCGTCTCTCTCTCTCGTCTCTCTCTCTCTCTCAAACGCATTAGAACTATAAAGTGAAAAAACACGAAATTCATCATTCAATTATCAATTGTTCCATGTAAGAGTACATGTCACACGCATACATACGCACACACACATACACACACACACATATATATATATATATATATATATATATATATATATATATATATATATATATATATATTATATGAACACACAGAAACGCACACACACATATACATACGTATATATAAATAATATATATATATCTATATATATATATATATATATATATATATATATATGTGTGTGGTGTGTGTGTGTGTGTGTGTGTGTGTGTATCTGTGGGTGTTTACATCATTTAGGACAGATGATTCTTATCCAATAACCTCAGGAGATGTTTATTTTTCCCTCATCACTTATTTAAAATCTTTCTATCTTCATCGTGTGTTATTTCACTTCCTTTTGTTTCTTTTCATTAGATTAGAAGTTTTAAGGTGAATGTTCATGTGCTTTAGATTGGGTTCATCAAGAATTATTTCAGGAATATTACGATAATGACAAAGAAAACCCGAATTTTGAACAGTCGCAGTGAGTTAACCTTAATTTAATGTCGTCTTACTTCTCGAATGTACAAAAGTACGATGACTGGAATATCTGTCAAATGAAACGCGCCTCTTCACATTTTTCCAGTCATCAGCTCACACGGGCCTTTACCAAAACTCTCTCCTTATACAAACTCACTACAAAATCCCGATTCATTCACAATTCGGCAGATGAAATTTCCAGTGACGTACAAAATTGCTTACGACGCCTCAGGTAGGGGATTTCCTCTCCTGGAAACTATAAAACAGGTTGGCTGGAACGGCTGGAGTGTCAGTGATCTCAGTGAGGAGCTAAAGAAAACGTGGACTGGAAAGAGCTCCTATATACACATCCCGCAATGGTAAGCATGAAGTCCTTTTTTCAAAGATTTGTGCTTCATTTTACTCTGAATTGTAGCTTTGTGTTGACTCTCGAAGTGTTGTGAAAGGACTGATTTTTCCGCGCTGCAAAACATAGAACTGATCGACTCGAACAAAGGAAAACGGAGATGAGGAAATGGTCCTTCTTATAGTAGACTTTTCGCAATGGTAAGATAGGAAAGCTTTCAACTACGGTTTTAGAACTTCATTTTATAGAAGAGTAGAAGCTAATGGAACAGACACGCTAAAACCCTATTCTAGCCTAACTCTGAAAAAATGATAGAAGCAGGCCCGTACCCAGAGTTTTTTTATGGTAGGGTGGGGGCCGTCTTTTTTCCCAAAACTGAATCACTTCTTCTATAAATGTCATTGCATATATTGGTATATATCATATTCATATTATCACTCTTGTATTTCCTACAACTTGAGATTGCTGTTAATGTTTAACAACAAAATTTATAAAAAATTACTTTGTAAGTACAGTTCAGTGAAAAGGCCTCAGAAGGTTTCGTCTGAACTAATAAAAAGCATTTGATTTTTTAAAGTTTGTGCTTAAAGCAGTGAGATTTCCTGAGGTATCTTGGACCCTAGTTTTATTAGAGGAAGTTTTCTGATATATCTATGAAGTGTGCTCGCTCCTCCCTAAATTAAGACAATTCTATAAGACGACAGTCCATATCAATAGATTCGCCATAGACGAACCTGTTGATGGCGTCGTTCTCTTGCATTATACCTCTGTAGAAATATTGAATTAAAACTAACCATTGCCTTTGAGACTCATACAGCTATGACGTAAGCAATGGTTATCACTTAGTCCTGACAGCAACTATCGAAAGTTATTCTAGTCTAGCGGTATAGTAAAATTTTTTACCTAAAACAAGCAAAAATACCTTGACAGTACATAAACCACTAATGAGTTAACGCCAATTTTTTTCTTATCTTTCTTTACAGAGAAGAACTAAAATGGAAGTTATCGTCGTCGCCCTCTGGGCTTTGCTGCAAGTGACATCTGCTTACAGTAAGTGACCTTACTTTTATTTTTTTCTTATTTGATGAGTCTTTCGTATATTGTTTTATCTTAGAGATGATGCCACTGAGATTTCCCCACCCTCCTCTCTCTCTCTCTCTCTCTCTCTCTCTCTCTCTCTTTGACTTCGAATATAAATTCACCTCGGGCTTATGCAGCATATGCCATAATTTACGTAGACATTAAACGTTAAACGGTTATTAAGAAAATAGATTTTGAGATATGCCTCTTGAATGATGGCGCACTTGCGTCTGATACACACAGAATATTAAAAATCTGGAATCAAACAAGTTCGTGACTTCAGAAGTCAAAAGGGGGAATAACTATGAGGATTTATCTGTTCCATTTGTTGTAGAAAGTAGGGGACAATTAGTGCAGATGCTATTTTCGAGAATATCGTATTTGATATTGGAAAAAGGACGAGGAAAACAAATATTGAATTTACCTTAAGTGGCTATCAAGTACAGACTATCAAATCATTGAAGGTAACTGTTACACAAAATTATGGATTTTTGTAGATTTTTAAAATTTTAAACACTTCAGCACCACATGCATAACTTTCTAATGTTCATGTATTACTGTTTTACAGGCGTCACGGGCTATATTCCAGACCCTAAATTTTTGCTACGGACAAAGCGCTCAGCACCAAGCTGTAACAAAGAGGTTATTGAGAACCTCGCCAAAAATGCAGCGCAGACTTGTTCCCAAGTTGATGCCGTTGACAAATACATCGCCAGTGTCCAGGCAAAAGAAGCGCTGCCAGTACCCTCCTTTAATGATCGCCACGGCTTCAAGGGAATTCTCAATCAATACAATGTGGATTTAGGCACGGCGAAGGACCACTGCCAACCCTGGAGGAGCGGGGACGACGTAGTGGGTTCGTTAAAGGAAACCGTTGTAGCTGCCCAGGGGTTCGAACCTAAGTTTAATGAGGAACTTCTGAAAAATCAAGCCACGGTTAAGAATCTACTCGAAAATCACGAGGACATCGCCGCTTTTGAGGCTAAGATTGCTTCTTTGCAAAAGGAAATAGACGAAGCTAAGGCAGCTATCCAGCTCACAGAGGCTTCAACTGTGACTACACATTTAGAAAGTGTCATTAAGAACAAAGAAGAAGAAACCAACGCCACAATGACAGGGCACAACATTGCTCAGGGAAGACGGGAACTAGCAGAACTAATTAGTTACTTAGAATTTGTCAAAACAGGAGCTAGTGAAGTCGAAACCAAGGCTACTGCTTCAAATACCAAACTCACTCAGTTTAGAGAAAACATCGTAAGAGATTCCACTGCTTTTAACAGACATCGTGCTAATGCCCAGGAGGGAATTACTAAACTACAGCAGGAAAAACAGAATAACAACAATGAAATCAGTCAAAATAGCCAAAGCATTAACGACTTGAGAGCGAAGATCACGGAAGAGAACAACCAGATTGCTTCCCTCAATGCTCAGATCGAGAGCGCCAACCGGGAGATCAGAGAGATCGAGGACCGCATCAACAGGAACCTGAGTAAGACCAAGAAGAGGAGGAGGTTCGGCAGCATTTTCCGTTTTGTTCCTGTCGTCGGGTGGACCATTGGCAATCAGTTCTACAAGGATGCCAAAGAGAGAGAAGAACGCCTGAAGAACGAGAAGACAAATTTCGTCAACGAGAATGCTCGCACTGTCCAGAACCTTCGAAATCACATAGCAACTCGCACTCAGGATATTGCCAATCACGAGGGGCGGATTGCAGCTCTTCAGGCAAAGTCTCACGAGCTCGAGCAAGAACTTACACACTTCGCCCAGCTTGATGGAAATCTTCAAAGTCTGGAGGCTGAGGTCAATGCCATTCTTCCGTCCCTTGCAAATGCAGTCGCAGAAATGGGGAAAATGAAGAGCACATTCGAAGCCATTCAGCTGAGCCTAGGAAGTGCCATTGGCAAGGCCAAAGAAGCCAAGACAGAAGCCGAGATTCAGAATATGAGATATTTTATCTATAATGAAATTGATGATTTGAAATGTGAATGGGAGAGTGCTAGGGACAAGATTGTCCTCGTAGGCCAGTGTAGTTAATATATTATTAAGTTGAAATTTTATGACTACCTATTCGTCTGGAAGGGCTCTGGTACTGACCATTTCTTATGGGATTTGTGTGTTTGGTTCTGAATTTAGTTAGCAGGATTGAAAGAAATACTTTTACAGCGGATGACTGAATTGCCGAGGAGTGAAATCTCAGTTACCACAGTTGCTTGTAGGAGGAGGTTTCCTTTTACTTATAGCAAATACTTGCCATTAAGCCAGTATCTTCAATTGTAAACCAATGATAGCTTTGACAAGGGAGGTCACAACAACATAGATGTCTAATATGTCGACCTATGGAGTGCTTGGGTTGCTTATTTACAGAGATCTTCTCTCTTTGTGTTATTTTGGATTGTACGCAACCTGGACCAGTCAATAATTCAAGTGTGTTTATTCAGTAATTACAAAGCGTGTTTTCTGTTATCCACATGGTTTCCTGAACCGTTGAGGTCTATTTGATATTAAACAAATTAATGAGTTATTAGGGTGATTTGATGTGCTAATAGAATTTAGGTTTGAATGTTTATGGTAATTTCAATTAGTTCTTGTGGGTATTTTCAAATACTCAGCCTCACATACTCATTACTTCTCTACAGCTCTCTGTCTCTATTTGTTTTATCAAAAACATCTTTTGTTATTGTCCACTCATATATTTATTTATTTTCACCTTTGTGCATGCATTCAGTTCCCGATTAAAGGTGCCAGTTGGTTTACAAGTTTTGTTTGATTCATACGAAAAATCCCATATCTCTTATTTTTACACTTTGCTAGTGCCAGCATCGAATTTTACACCCAGTATGCAGATCTAAAGCAAAGAAGAGAGGCTTTAGAACAAAATACAAGTTACATACGGCTCACGCATCATACGTCTCTCCTGGTGCCATCTATCTTAAACAGTTTAATAAAGCATAACAGAAGAATGCACTGCAACTAGAGCATAGCATAGTAGAGGAAAAGACCCCATATAGACTCCACTTTTCTAGCCCCGCCCCCCGCCCCCCCCCACCCCCCCAGGGGCGTGGCTACCCCCATCCCCCCTCCCCCTCCTGATTGGCTCATGTACGTACGTGAGGCCTAAAAAGGGGCGGGGCAACCCCCAAAACCCCCAAAAGGGGCGTGGCCACCCCGACCCCATATAGACTCCACTTGTCTGGGGGGTGTGGCCACCCTGACCCCATATAGACTCCACTATTCTGGGGGGGCGTGGCCCCCCCACCCCTGACCCCAAATTGACTCCATTTGTATTATAAGCTCATGTACGTACATGAGCTCATAATTGACTCCATATGTATGATAAGTTCATGTACGTACATGAGCTCATAATTGACTCCATTTGTCTTACAAACGCTCATGTACGTACATGAGCTCATATTAGGGGGGCGTGGCCTCCCCTAACCCAATCGACTCCACTTTTCTACCCCTGTGACGTCACTAACTATAAGGGAATAAAACCATCCTTTCAACCCTCCACTATTCTGGAGGGGGGCGTGGCCACCCCTGACCCCAAATTGACTCCATTTGTCTTACAAGCTCATTGTACGTACATGGGCCTCATATTAGGGGGGGGGGCGTGGCCTCCCCTAACCCCAAATCGACTCCACTTTTCTACCCCTGTGACGTCACCATAACTATAAGGGAATAAAACAAAACCAATCCCTTTCAAACCCTTCCACTATTACTGGGGGGCGTGGCCCACCCCTGACCCCCAAAGTTGACTCCATTATTGTCTTACAAGCTCATGTACGTACATGGGCTCATATTAGGGGGCGTGGCCTACCCTCCCTAAACACCCCAAAAATATGACTCCAACTTTTCTACCCCTGTGGACGTCACCAATAAAACTATAAGGGAAAATAAAACCATCCTTTCACCAACCCTCCAACTAAATTCTTTGGGGGGCGTGGACACCCCTGACCCCAACATAATTGACTCCATTTGTCTAACAAGCTCATGTACGTACATGAGCTCATAATTAGGGGGGCGTGGCCTCCCCTAACCCCCAAATCGACTCCACCTTTCCTACCCCCTGTGACGTCACGTAACTCTAAGGGAATAAAAACCATTCTTTCAACCCCTGACATACCCCCTGTGACGTCACGTAACTCTCCGGGAATAAAAACCGACATTTCAAGCCCTCACCCCAAATTGACTCCACCTTTCCTACCCCCTGTGACGTCACGTAACTCTCCGGGAATAAAAACCAACATTTCAACCCCTCCCCCCAAATTGACTCCACTATTCTACCCTGTGACGTCACGTAACTCTCTGGGAATAAAACCATTCTTTCAACCCCTGACCCAAATTGACTCCACCTTTCTACCCCCTGTGACGTCACGTAACTCTACGGGAATAAAAACCAACATTTCAACCCCTCACCCCAAATTGACTCCACTATTCTACCACTGTGACGTCACGTAACTCTCTGGGAATAAAACCATTCTTTTCAACCCGGCCCCTGACCCCAAATTGACTCCCCCTTTCCTACCCCCTGTGACGTCACGTAACTCTCCGGGAATAAAAACCAACATTTCAACCCCTCACCCCACCGAAATTGACTCCACTATTCTACCCCTGTGACGTCACATAACTCTCTGGGGAATAAAACCATTCTTTCACCCCTGGACCCCAAATTGACTCCACCTTTCCTACCCCCTGTGACGTCACATAACTCTCAGGGAATAATAAAAACCCAACATTTCAACCCCCACCCCAAATTGACTCCACTTTTCTACCCCTGTGATGTCACGTAACTCTACGGGAATAAAACTTGACCCCACCCTGACCCCAAATAGACTCAGTTCACTGTTTTTTGCGACTCATGTCCCCTTTAATTGTTTTCAAAGTAACCGGGACGTTTACCTCATCCTCCTCCTATAAAATCTCTAAATTTATATATGCACATTGCGAATATACTCTCTCTCCCTCCCTCCCTCCCTCCCTCCCTCTCCCTCTCTCTCTCAGCCGTTACATTTTGTTTTATATATATATACACAGCTGCTTAGATATTCAGAGTATCATGATAAAAGGATATTTGGCGACTGACTTCATCAACATGTGATATCTCCCCCAATAACCATATCAGAGTCAATGTTATCTGATGATGAATCACGCACACACACACACACACATATGAAGAAACGAGACCTTATCGCCATATTTGCCCAGCTGACTTCACGCCAACGTGAAATTTTATTTTTCATAGAATTTGAGTCATAATCTAGGAGGTGAAAAATCAAATTACAGACGGATTGTTATTTTATATTTATAACCTCCTAAATACGGGAATGAATTTAATATTCCATACAAATACATACATTAGAAAAAACTGTACAAACACGAACGCGATAATATGCGCATTCGCTTTTCAAAAACAATACTTCAACGAAACATACTACGGCTACTATATATTTTCTAACCTGTTCCTTCACATCACAGCCCTTAGTATATACCACAAACATCTTCTCCAGCACTTTCCCGACCGTGTATCGAAGACGACGACGTTTCATCTAACACCTCAAAGCTTTTAAATTTAGCTAACAAGTTTTTCATATATAAATCTTCCACACACCTTTCCTCCAACAGGGATAAATTCTTTTTCATTATAGCCACGCAGCATATTTTACCAATTTTGCTCATTTCATCACTGAATGTAGCTAACACAGGTAAATATTGATTCAACCAAGTCGTATTAACCAGTCCGCTCTGACCGATGCCAGTGGGAAAGATAACATATTTGGCATAGTCATACGATGATTTAAATAATTCTTCCTTCAATTTCTTGACCGAAGAAAAAAAGTGATTGAACCTCATCTGTTTGGTATCTCTGCCCAAACGATCGGCGTGATCTTCATCTTTGGAATAAGCCACGCTCTTTTGCGCGTATTCATTATCTTCAATGGGGGCACCAATACCGTATTGTGTTAATAAGGTAGCTATGGTGGGTAGATCAACTTCTTCGTCGCATTCCCAAGATGTGATATTTTCAGGTCTTTTCACAATGGCGGACCCTTCAATACCCCTATCACGAAGACAGGCATATGATGCACCAGTGCGAGAATATCGAAAACCTGCGCAATTCGGCATATGGATAAGCTCGAATGACGTCCGCCACAACACCGTAATTCCTGCATGTCACACAGTTAGTGGCCACTACTAGACACATATTCCTCTTCCTGAACTTATTTTCGACAAGTTCCCGAAAACTAACTTGCAAGAGGAGGCTGATGAAGCCATGGCGAGAGTTCACGTCTTGATGTGACAATCCTTCAAGAGATAATGAACTACGAAAAGAAAGACCCCCCGCTACCCAAGACCCCTTTATCACAATCACTGATTACAAACCTGTTGTGACGAAGCATCAAGCCTCTCCCAGCAATGATTCAGACTAACATGAATAAACAAGTCTTATCATTCCCTCACCCCAAAGGTCATCCACACATGACTCATTTTATCAAAATCAGTATCACTCCAGTCATGTTTCTCGCAGACACGAATAAACAAGCCTTATCATTTCCTCACAACAAAGGCCGTCCACACACACACACACACACACACACACACACACACACACACACACACACACACATATGACTCATATATAAAACTTCCACACCTCTTTCCCCCAATGTGGATATAAATTCTATCGCTACAAAGGAGGCGGGAACTTCATCTTTGGGAATACTAATACTTCATCGAAACATCATATGTCACACCTGATTATTACTTCCCAACTGAACACCATAAATACAACCGACACAAGGAAAATTGATGTTATTCCTTACCCAAAGTGTATAGAGTAAGTGCAACAACACACCAACCCTCCGTCCCTACAAGTATTTCTCTTGACCGAAACGTCATTTCCCTCCGTCACTATTCAGTAAGTAGCATATAAAACACTTTCCATTTACTTGAACATAGAGTATAGTAAATATTAAAAACAGCAATAAGATTCATCTGTATATGGAATAGATATTCTTATAAAATAATGTACCCGTTGAAAGAAGCGGAATATATAAAACAGTCATTATTCCTCCCTTTCAGATATGGGAAATAACTCTAGTAGTGAACTGTCAGCCGACGAAGTAGCCACTCAAGTCAGACACCATTACTATTATGGTGTTGGAGCCCCAAACTCATTTATTAGGAAGGTGAAAACGGGTCATGACCATGAAAGCAGGAGAAGAAGAAGAAGTAGCAGGAGATGCAACAACTACCACTGGCAGCCCACAACAGTGCAACCCCCGATCAACTTCGCCACCACCACCCACTACTGAAGGAAACGAGCAACCCGGTGAAGGTATGTAAAAACCGATGTGTTTATATATTTATTTAATAATAGTTCCTGATTCCATAGAAACACGCACTCTTTTTCTCCGTTTCCCTGTTTTTCCGTTCAAATGCATTATGGGCATAGTAAAAAAAACACCTATATAATTATTCATAAGGATTTATTGACCACATAAAGAGTTTACAAATTCAATACACTAATCGCTGTCAGACCGTCTCAGCACGCATCCCAAAATGAACTACCACGGTACCTTATTTTAACCTGAATATGCCGAAAAACGTTTAAGAGGAAACGACTAAGACGTCTTAGCAGATTAACAACCGGAACGTTCATGGGCGAATGATCCTCACAGCTCATCCTGAAATAAGTAAAAAGTTATGTGATTGAAGGTGTATGATACATATATAGAATATATCCTTAATAGAATGTAAATGGAGTAATATAAAAATCAAAGAAAAATATGCATTTACCTTAGTTGTTCAAGATGCGGAGACATTCCTTGTACGTAATAGCACGTTTGACCCCCGACCTCCAATGTGAACATTTAAACTTTTTCAAATATTTAAAATAATATCCCGTTATCCATTTATCATTACCTCCAAACGAGTGAATGAGAATACATTTTGTATTAAGGATAATACTGCTTTCACACCACGGTGACTCACGCAATGAACAAAAAACTAACGTAAAGACCGCACTTGTACGATTTATCAGGTTGTATTTGTTTTATTAGGCGATAGAGGTTATATTCGGGATGCGCATATATAAATTTAGAGAAGTCATTCGAATAAACTTTGGATTTATACCGTAACTATCAAAAAAGAAGATTATATTTCTAGGTGATTTTTTCACGTAAAAACATACCCAATGACCAACAATATTAATATCTGTAGGCGAAGATAATGTATTGATATAAAAAACTAAAGGTTTAATTCTACTTTTCTGGCAATGTCAATAATCCTACTTCATCCGAAGCGAACACACCTAAATATTTAACCCGGTCACCGAGTGAACCTTTTAAACTTATTTCAATTTCTTTTGTATCCATTCCCATTTAACCCCTAACATCACACTGAATAACCCTATCCGCATCCACCGTTAAAATACCCTTGATATCCCAAAAAGTAAATAATGCAAGGGCTAGGCGTAGCCGTACCCAGCCTGATCGATATTCGCAGGTTTGCCGAAATTTCCACTGGCATGGAATCTTCAACATCTTCCACCACAAAATTAAAGCAGTAAATAGCTCTACCATTTTTAAAACTATCATAAGTGATCAGATTATCACCGCCACCCCCTATACTTTTCTGGCAGTTCTCGTGATATTGCATGATGGTATAGGGAAACTACATTGAATATTATATTCCGTATTCCCATTAACGGTAATATGTATATTAAATCGAAATCGATTGAGAAAATATAGACTATTGGTCGCGTAATTACCTGAAAATGTTTTCCATATCAATCATGGCCAATGTGATTTTTTCAGGTATACAACTGTTAAAGGCTGATCAATTAAAATCGAATTTTCATTTTGCCCAATAAAACGTATGAATTGTATAAAGTCTTATCAAATATATATTGTATAGGATTAACTGCTATCGCCTCATTTAAAGCCGACATTGCGTTATAATGTGGGGTAACTCTATCGATCCATAATTTAGCCTTTTCTACATTGAACACATTTAAATGTCCGTCTGTGTGGGCGCCCATAAACCAGCTATTATTCGCTAATTCGAGCCTAAGTCTCAAATCAACTGAATCCAGTAAAGTCTATAGTCGCTATATCCAAAAGAAGTGGAAAATATGTATGCACGCCCCTCGTTTTAATGTCACCCATAACTTTCGTCTCCCACCTGCCGGTTTGACCGAAGGTATTGGCAGTAAATTGCCGAGTTACCCCATGTGTTACATGATAGTCATCATATAAAAATCCCGCCCGACCGGTGGTAGGTAATGCCGAGGGGGGTTTTATCATTTTCAACATTTTTATATATGATTGATAGTTTAAATACAGGACAGGATTCCACCAACTTTTCATTCAAGAAAACGGAAGCGGATTTAAATAATGTATTACTAATACCATTAACGACGGCCACGTGAACATCATCCGCTAATTGCGCACCGTCCCTATCAATTGAGATATATAATTCTAAAGCTATACTTGACAAATCTAAGAAAGAACCTGCCACCCCATTAATGCGAAATTCTAATCAGATAGAACTTGATTTATGGAAATATTACAAGGTGTAAAATCCAGTCTTTCCTTTGAATTAATTGAAGTTTCAATAATTCTCCGTCTATTAACATTCGGGAACAATTCTGATATACCCGCAATATACGATGAAACAGGAACTTGATTACCAGCTTCCGGTATGTTAGGAAACTACGCTAGCCATATTTTGTGTTATATAATTTAGATGAAGGGTAGAACGAGTGCGTACCCGAGCCGAATGTCAATTGATGAATGAGTTACAAAAGATCGTACACGTCCTTACTTATATTTACTCCTAGATTTAACTCGTGTGCCCTTCCTCTTCCTCCGTTTTTCTTTCTCCACACTCGACCGTCTAACTAAACGTTTTCACTGTTTTCTTCCGTCTCGTTCTCCTTCTCCTTCCAGTACCGCTTAAAATTCGTTGTCCGGTAGTTTTGAGGGCCCTTATACCATTTCGTTTTATGGATTCTTTTAAAAGGTAAACCGCTGTTTACCATATCAGATAACACAGATCTACCGAATTCATTAACTGAAGGTTTCGCGGCGTTAAATAGAAAAGGAAGCACTTTCCGTGCAATACCACTTATGGCCGAAAAAAACCGCTTCCCCTTCTGCGGCCGGGGATAGAAAACGGAAATATCCTCAAATCCCGCTCCTCTCCTTAATAAGGGTCTGATAAAAATAGTTTTTTAAATTCCGCCTCTGAAGGAGGCGCGAATAACACTCTCATTTTACTGTTTTATACTATTCCCAAACAATTTAAGTTGAGCTTGATTCGCAAGTTCTAGTTGACTCGAGGGTGTTACGATCACGAATAAGGAATGCCAAGGGTGAACATCGAATTATATACTCACCTATTCATCTAATTTTCCTCTAGGTTTTATACGGAGCAGGCAAGTAACACTCGAGTCTTTAGTGAAATGTAAAAGGTGACCATTTTGATCCGTGATAAGAATAGAAATCTGATCCAAGATGTTCGTGTTCAACAATTTGTAGACTGTATTATGTATTCCTTTTCCTCTACCACTTGCTAAAGTAAAAACATCCAATATATTTTACTAGTCTCCCGCCAAAAATCGTCGGTTGAACTATATCCGTATACACATATATATAATCTACCCCACAATTATCAGGTATGAGAATCAAGGGAAAACGTGTTCATTCAGTTCACGCCCGCCATATATTTCATAACCGGTATTAATATGAAAACCTAATAATTTCGCGGCTTTCCGCTAAAATTTGACGTATATACTTTTAACGTCCCCCGTTCTCATTTCTCTCTCTTGATACGTGGTATAGTAATTCTTCTTAAATCTTCATCCCAATGAAATATACCGTTACTATTAAAATAATTTATGAAATTATCACCGTAATAAACTTTTAAGTAATCATACACGTCCTTATTAAGAGCTCTCACGAGTCTCTTCATATCCCCCGCTAACATTGCTATTCTCGGTCTATACAAATATGTATGCCTATCACGTTTATGACGCTCTGTAATAAATTCGAGAGTGAATAAATCATCTTTGGATAATATAGCGTAATAACTCCCCGGGAACATGATCGAAGCTAAACCTACTTCATATTCAACCCCATTAGGTAATAATATAGGTGTAGGTAATCTATTGGCAAATTTCGAAGGTGATGATGATACGTGTCTAAACAGCCGAGGCTGCTCAAATATATGGTGTGTTCACCAGCCATGTCGGTTAATACTACGACGGGTATATGTCACATATGGTATTTATAAGAAAAGTTCGATAGCGTTTTATCTAGGTCTTATATGCAGACTGCATGATAGAACCCCATTTTCAGTAAACATTATTTCTTCACCGTTCTGATCCGAGACATTGATAGTAATGTAATCCATACGTCAATGGTATTTAAAGGTTTATAAATGGCATTATGCGGACCCTTTACCACATGCACATCCTAACGTGAAGCAGTCTAAGAGATTAACCATTTTATCACCCAAGATGGTAGGTTGAACCAAGGTCCTTTAAATATACTCCCAGTATATTTTAAAGGACCTTGGGTTGAACGATACCCGAATACAGGTAAACGTATTCAACGCCTTGATGGAATATATTTCTACTGTGATGAGGTCTCAACGCACCCGAACTGTATATTAAATACCTGACTTTTTCATTGAAACCAAACATATTAGCTGCTTTAGCACTGAGTTTAATCGTAATTGAATCAATCATATCAACTTGGCTGCTCCTGCATCGATATGTGGAATGCTCATTCTCTTCGTGTCATCATTCCATGAGAATAAACCATCACCCTGCGGATAGCTCCGCGAATATGTTCTCCGTAAAATTCAGATAATTGTTCAATAATTTCCGTATTAAACGCTCTAGTCATGACATTCATATCACCACCAACAAACCCGAAATGGACTTATAAATATACGTGTAAATGCGTTTCCCATCTGACTCATTATAGATCGCGTTAAATTGAATAGTAAAATCAACGTCTCCTGGTTTAATAGCGTAATATAATTTCGGGAGAATGACTCCCACTAGCCCCACTTCATATTCCACTCCTTTCGGTAATGATATAGGGACGGCTAACCTATTGGTAAATTTACACGCCCGATTTTCTGGAAATGTACCTATACATGCATTGCTATTCACGTATATGATGTGATCGCTACACATGTTGAATGTAGACTGTATGACTAACAATGGGCATCGGGGGGGGGGGTTTATAATATATGTACATAAAAACCTCCACGTTCATGTTATGTCAACCTTATTCATGAATTTGTTATCACACAGATTGTCCACGTCATTCAAGAAAATGTCCAAGCCTCTAACCGCCATGATGAATCATCCTCACCACCCTCCGATCCAGGTAAATATTATTATTATTATTATTATTTTTTTTTTTTTTTTTTGCTCTATCACAGTCCTCCAATTCGACTGGGTGGTATTTATAGTGTGGGGTTCCGGGTTGCATCCTGCCTCCTTAGGAGTCCATCACTTTTCTTACTATGTGTGCCGTTTCTAGGATCACACTCTTCTGCATGAGACCTGGAGCTACTTCAGCCTCTAGTTTTTCTAGATTCCTTTTCAGGGATCTTGGGATCGTGCCTAGTGCTCCTATGATTATGGGTACGATTTCCACTGGCATATCCCATATCCTTCTTATTTTTCTATTTTTCAGATCTTGATACTTATCAATTTTTCCCTTCTTCTCTTCAACTATGGTGGTTGTCCCATGGTATTGCGACATCAATGAGTGATACTTTCTTCTTGACTTTGTCAATCAACGTCACGTCTGGTCTATTTGCACGTATCACCCTATCCGTTCTGATACCATAGTCCCAGAGGATCTTTGCCTGATCGTTTTCTATTCACTCCCTCAGGTTGGTGCTCGTACCACTTATTACTGCAAGGTAGCTGGTGTTTCTTGCACAGGCTCCAGTGGAGGGCTTTTGCCACTGAATCATGCCTCTTTTTGTACTGGTTCTGTGCAAGTGCCGGGCATTCACTTGCTAGTGGTTTATGGTTTCATTTTTCGTATTGCACTTCCTACATATGGGAGAGATGTGATTTCCGTCTATCGTACTTTGAACATATCTGGTTCTTAGGGCCTGATCTTGTGCCGCTGTTATCATTCCTTCAGTTTCCTTCTTTAGCTCTCCCCTCTGTAGCCATTGCCAATTGTCATCGCTGGCTAGTTCTTTAGTCTGTCTCATGTATTGTCCGTGCATTGGTTTGTTGTGCCAGTCCTCTGTTCTTTCTGTCTTTCTCCTGTCTCTGTATATTTCTGGGTCTTCGTCTACTTTTATTAGTCCTTCTTCCCATGCACTCTTTAGCCACTCGTCTTCACTGGTTTTCAGATATTGCCCCAGTGCTCTGTTTTCAATGTTGACGCAGTCCTCTATACTTAGTAGTCCTCTCCTCTCCTTCCTTTCGTGTTATGTATAGTCTGTCCGTATTTGCTCTTGGGTGTAGTGCTTTGTGTATTGTCATTTGTTTCCTGGTTTTCTGATCTATGCTGCGGAGTTCTGCCTTCGTCCATTCCACTATTCCTGCACTGTATCTGATTACTGGCACTGCCCATTGTGTTTATGGCTTTTATCATATTTTCCGGCGTTGAGTTTTGACTTGAGTATCGCCTTGAGTCTCTGCATATATTCTTTCCTGATCGTGTCCTTCATCTCTTGGTGTTTTATATCTCCTCCTTCCATTATTCCCAGGTATTTGTATCCTGTCTCATCTATGTGTTTGATGTTGCTCCCATCTGGTAGATTTATCCCTTCAGTTCTCGTTACTTTGCCTTTTTGTATGTTGACTAAGGCGCATTTTTCTATTCCAAACTCCATTCTGATGTCCACCCCAGATACAATCCTTACAGTCTGGATTAGGGTATCTATTTCCTTGATGCTCTTACCATACAGCTTGATGTCGTCCATGAACATCAGATGGTTGATTTTGTTGCCTCTTTTCTTGAGTTGGTACCCGGCATCCATCTTCTGTAGTACTTTTGTCATGGGAATCATGGCTACTACGAAGAGTAGTGGGGACAGTGAGTCGCCCTGGAAGATCCCTCTCCTGATATTAACCTCTGCTAGTCTTATTCCAGAGCTTGTAAGTATTGTATTCCAGTTGCGCATTGTATTTTTGAGGAAGCTGATGGTATTTTCCTCTGCCCCATATATTTTCAGGCATTCTATTAGCCATGTGTGTGGTATCATGTCGAAGGCTTTCTTATAGTCTATCCATGCCATGCTTAGGTTGGTTTTCCTTCTCCTACTGTTCTTCATTACCATTTTGTCTATCAGGAGCTGGTCTTTTGTGCCCCTACACTTCCTTCTCGCAGCTTTCTGTTGGTAGGGGATGGTGTTTGTCTCCTCTAGGTAGTTGTATAGCCTTTCACTGATGATACCTGTTAGTAACTTCCACATATTTGTGGCAGGCAGGTGAATAGGCCTGTAGTTACTGGCTACATTTCCCTTACTCTTGTCTTTTGTACTAAGGATGTTCTTCCTGTGGTCATCCATTTGGGTGCTTGGTGATTTGAGATACAATGCTGGAGTTGTTCTGCTATTCGTGGGTGTTAGGGCCTTGAAGTTTTTGAGCCAGTATCCATGACTTCATCGGGACCTGGGGTTTTCCAGTTTGGCATTTTCTTTAGTTGGTGTCTGACTGTGTCTGTCGTGATCTCTGTGAATCTTTGTTTTATTCTCCCTGTTTCTTCTTCCTTGACTTCCTGGAGCCATGTTGCATGTTTGTTGTGTGATACCGGATTGCTCCATATGTTTTCCCAGAGTCTCTTACTTGGTTCGGCTTCAGGAATTTCTGGGTGGTTGTCTTCCCCTCTTAGTTTGCTGTATAGTCTTTTCTGGTTGGTTCCGAATAGTTTGTTCTGTTGGTATCCCTTATTCCTGTTCATGTACCGTTGGATCTTGTGTGCTTTGGCCTTAAGCCTCTGTTTTACATCTTCTATTGTGTTTGTTTATCCCCTCTCTTGTACTTTGTATTTCTCGTTGAGTTCCTCCTTTTGTTTTCTTGCTTCTTAGCCTTTTTTCTGCCATCTCTTTCAGTTTACTCAAGTCAGATCTCATCACCATGATTTGCTTTTCCAGGCGCCTTTTCCAAGGAGGTTGCTGTTTTGGTTTCTGTTGGGTTGGTTGTGACGGTGGTGTTGGTGTTCGAATCCCCATCAGTTCTGCTACTAATCTTGCTCCTGCATATGTCAAGTTATTTGTTTCTGTGATACTGGTGGTGTGTATTAGGCCCATTATTTCATTGACCTCACTTGTTTTCTCCCTTAATTTCTTGGTGTTGTAGGCTTTCATGGAGGGGATCTTTGTTCTCTCTGTATCTGGCTCCATCCATTGTCTAATCTTTTCTACCCATTCCGTCCTCTCTGTTACTTCGTCGGTGTTTCTTCGTGTGTCGTTGTTTGATACTTCATCCTCCCTGTTGTCTTTCTGTGGCATCGTCTCTCAGTTCGTCTTCGTGTAATTCGTTGTCGTGTGACATTTCCCTTTCCAGTTCTTCTCTTTCTGTTGGGGAGAGCCAGTTCTTTTTCTTTATGTTCCTTACTTGGTCTGCCAGCCTCTGCTCGGTTTGGGGGGTGTTATTCCTCTCATTCCAGATGTTGATCAATCTTCTTCTATATCCTCTCTCCGCTCGGGTTGCTTCTGATGTAGCATCTCCATATTTCCTTATTTTCTTCTCTTGTCCATTTCTTCCTTTTTGCCTCTGTAGCTCCAATCTCAGGCTGTTGATTACTTTCGTTGTGGTGATCAGTTGCTGGATGACGACCTCCAAGTACCTGACCGTCTTCCCCTTCAATTGGGTTGAATACCTGGTTGCCGGACGAAGCTCCTCTGTTGCCAGAGGTTCCATTTACGCGTTGTCGTTTATTCCTTCATTTCTTTCCATCATTGCTGAGTTTTGCTATTTAACCCATAGCTGGACCCTACCCCATCAGGGATAGGTACTCATTTACAGCTGAGTAGACTGAGGAAATTATGGTAAAGATCCTTTCCCAAGGAATCAACGCCGAGGAGAGCGGTCACCCATCCAACGACTGACCAGCCCCAATGTTGCTTAATTGACTGGGGGGCTGGTCATTATTATTATTATTATTATTATTATTATTATTATTATTATTATTAATTATTTTATTATTACTATTATTGCAGTTTTTGCAGTTATTATTATTATTATTATTATTATTATAATACACGTTCACTCCGGTGCTTATTTAAAATTATCTTTACAGATCCCTTCGCTGAAGACTTCCCATTAGATGAAGATTTGATGGGGAGTAATAATAATAATGAAGCATCGCGCGTTGGTGGAGGTGTAGGAACCAGAAGGGGATCTTCACTCACGAGGGAAAGAACGGAGGGTAATAAGGTAGTGAGTACCATTCATTATGCGGCTGCAGTAGGGTCACACATTGACGTGGCAATGAAGTTAAGTAGTAGTCATAACCCGATTACGCGAAGATGTGCACAGTAACTTCCTCGAAAGAGGTATTCGATCGGCTATGCTATACTGGTGCGTTTATTATCACCAGCGTGAGGATGCTAGGCGACATGAATGAAAAAAAGTGCTTTCTATGTATGTACTCCACCCTACCCTCACTACGATTGACTCGATCTATGACTCCCTGGAGGAGGCTATTGAGTTTATAGCTAATAACTTGGAAGAAAGACTCAACCGTACTGAGGGTTCGGGTTGGTGTATGACCTCGCTAGATAGGGTTGAACTTCATATCACGCGGCGTGAGTTAGTGAATATTAATAACTTCCAGGTGTATCCCAAGGGAGTCCGCGGTAGTGATCAGGTTATCAATATTCAGTCCGGGTACAACTGTGTCGTTACAGCGTTAGAAGCGTACGTTGTACTGCGAGATAACCCTCCCACACGTATTAACAACCTCCCTCGTGTCTTAATGAGGAGAATGAGGGGACAATTTAATATCAAACACTCGCCAGATATGCCGTTGACCCATGACTCTTTCAAAACATTAGAAAAGGGGAATAACCTCAACATATATCTGTATAAATTATGTGAATTATTCATGGGGAAACAGCGGAAAAAACATTGGACGGTACATCTAGCGAGGAAAGGTGGTAACCCCCAAAGCCCTCATTTGGTCACGTTGTTATTAATCACTGACGACCACGTCGCATTGATTAAGGATATGTTGGCATTCGTGAAGAAGTTCCGACACGGATTCAAGCAGGGGGGCGGGGGATTGAGCACGCGGGTGGTATGTGTTACAATTGTTTGACTTTGTTTAAATAGTTTCCACCATCCGTGAGGCGCACACACAGGCCTGTACTGCTCGAACCACTGTCGAATACCCAGAACCCCTGCCAATTTAAACAGTTTACTAAAGTTAAAGCTCTGCTGCCAATCTCGCACATGGCTTTCCTGGATTTGAGGCGTATAATATTCAACCGAAGACCGGAGAAGACGATCCGAGAATAGTATCTCGACAGAAAGCTTTCGCTTACTGCTACGTGATCGTTGACGGTAGAACGGGGGAATATTGTACCCATAGACTAAGTCACGGAGAGAAATGCGTTGATGATTGTTTGCAGAACATGAACCGGGACTGGGCGTTATTGCGTGAACAAATGCGTGCGTATCCTTTACATATGAGTCCTGAATCCGCCCGTAAGTTTGAAGCGAGCACTCATTGCAGAGGATGTAACGTCGAATTCAAGGCTGGAGTCACGAAAATGCGACATCACGCTCATTTTGTGGCACGGGACAACTTTGTGTGTGCACTGTGTCAACAGTGTAATTTGAATATGCAATTTAAGGAGCCAACTTTAACAGTGTTCGTACACAATTTGTCATATGACATCGCCCTGGTCTTGAAAGAGGCGGGGGCTCAGCATGATTTTGAAATTCTGAAACGCGAGGGTAGTAAATTTTACTCGGCCAGATCGGGCAATCTGAGATTCGTGGATAGCAACAACGTGATTAGGGGGACCCTTTCTAGTCTCGCCTCGAGTCATATCAAACAGAAAGGTTCCCTCGAAATCGCACGTCAGTTGTTAACCCAGTATTCTCGGGATTGTCTCGATTTAGTTTTGGGTACGGGTAAACAGTACTACCCTTATGATTATGTGACGGGCTTCAATATCCAGCGAAAGCCCGGCATCCCTTCTCGAGAGTTTTTTCGATTCGGAACTTACGGGAGAAACCCTTTCCAGCGGGGGCTATGCACACGTGGTCA
Source organism: Macrobrachium nipponense (assembly GCF_015104395.2). Lineage (NCBI taxonomy): Eukaryota > Metazoa > Arthropoda > Malacostraca > Decapoda > Palaemonidae > Macrobrachium > Macrobrachium nipponense. The sequence continues at coordinate 22,414,684 of NC_061089.1, forward strand.
AGGTTTGGAACGCCACTAATTGCACCAATCTTCTAGATCATACCGTTTTGTATTTGTTAATGGATGTGGGATTTATTAGGCGTGGAACGTTTATTTAGCTTGGAGGAAGGCTGCCATGGTGCAATTCGACTAGACCCTGCCCGTTACCTGACTTCTACCTCTCTCTCACTCGATGCTTTCCTATATTCCTCTAAAATTCGTCTCCCCTCATTTCGAATGGTGAACTCTATCAATTAATTTGTAAAAACATCCGCGGCGGTTTTTGTAGTCTAGTTCGAAGGCAATGCGTAGCTAATAATCCAGAGTTAAATCCCAGTTTTAGGGTGGGTGATCCTCAATCGTACATATATACGTTGACTTCACCAGTTTGTATCCCACATTATGAGTAAATACAAAATGCCCTTGGGTGAAAATAACTGAACTTTCCCCTGTCGAATTAGAAAGTTTTGTCGCTAGCGATATTACCGCCATTGATTCACAGGGTGAATACGGTTATTTTATACTGCTCGATACCAAACCAGTTAGACGGGATGTTGCTCTACAGACGGACGATCTCCCTCTCTGCCATTCATCACATGAATGTGACTCACCAGGATCTATCGCCCTATAGTAAAAACCTAATGAATAAGTTCAAGGTGAAGCTACCCAAGAAAAATGTTAAGTTTGACGGGTACGCATTTACCCATGCGTAATCACTTGATCTGTCTTCCGTTATTACAAACGTTGATAAGGCTCGGTCTCGAAGTTGATGTAATAAGGAAAGTGTACAAATTCAAACAGGATTTTTATTTGAGGGAATATATTCTGGAGAATGCCGAAAGGCGTGCTAAAGAGACCGATCCGGACAAGAGGAACACCATCAAAATCATAATGAATGGTCTTTTCGGTGTCACTATTAAAAAGTTCATTGAATTATTCTACCCGAACTGTCGTCACCACCGGTGAAGCCTCTCTTCTCAGGAATGTGTCCAAACACACGTACAAGTCTTTGGAAAAAACTGGGTAACGACACGGTACATTGTAAACCATTGCAAAGAGTCCTGTTATGGCTGAATCCCCGATTTATATCGGTTTCAGTATACTAGACATGGCGAAGGATATGATGTATCGGTTCTATTACGACGTTCTTCGAAAGCAGTATGGACACCGAGTTCAGCTCCTTTATACCGACACTGACAGCTTGATCTTTTCCCTGGTGACTGATAACCTCAATCGGGAAACTGAAGGGTGTGCTCAAACCCTACATGGATTTGAGTAATTTCCCCAAAACTCACGAATTGTATGATGAGTTCACGTAAGGGGGAACTCGGGTTAGTGAAGGTTGAAACGGGGGGGCTGAACTCATGAGGGAATTTATCGGCGTTAAACCTAAAGTTTATTCGTATCTGACGGAAACTAGTCGTAGTAACACCTTGAAAGGTGTACAAAGATGCCGGCAAAAGACCATTCCACATGACAGTATCGAGCTGTAATCGAAAAGAATGAGATTACTTATACTCGTGTTTGGCACAACTTTTCCCACAAAGAGTAGGAGGCACGATGTGTCATACGAGCCAGCGAAAGGTATCTCTCTGTCCTTTAGAGGAGCAAGAGATATTATGTGACACCTTATAAATCGTTGGCGTATGGACATCCAAGACATTGGGGGTGGAAGAGGGTATAGCGGAGGAGGAGGGGGAGGGGGAGGGGGAGGGGGAGGAGGAGGAGGATCTAGAGAGGGTAGTGGTGGCGCCGGTAGTTGCGGCAATCTCTCAATTTTAAATATTCCCGCTCCTAGCACCTCGAGAATTCCTACTCCTCCTATTCCTCCGACCCTACATCCATCACATCATTTCCCACGGGTGAAAGGATGTTCAAAACGTCGAAGAGAGAATAGTAAAATATACAATGTTAATTCCTCTCTCTTCGACGTCTTTGACTTCTCCTCGACGGGAAATGGTTTCACCCTCTCCTCCAGTTAAACGGGGGCGTATCACACCTTGACCGGGTGTCATGTTTGTATATTTTACTATATATTTTATCTTATATTCATTATATTTTAATATATTATATTGTATATAATGTATTTTTATTATATAATCATATACACAGTTAGTTTTTTTATATATTTGTTATTATTTATTTTAATTTTTATTATAGTTTGCATTTTTACTTTACGTTCTATTTTTATATTGTAGGAAAAACCTGTATGTATTTCTTATTATGGAAATTAAACAAATATTATTGCCGTCAACTTCCATTCACCATAATTATTATTAAGGCTTGTATATAAAAAGAAGTGCGTAAAGTACACAACTATAGTCTTAAACGCGCTAACATCATGGCGCGACAGGTCCCTTCCTGGGCAGTGTTAGACCCGTTCTCTAATCCCGCTCGTATTATCATCGAAGGGGTTTAGTAACAGTGGCAAGTCAGTCCTATGTCAAAAATCATTGAACTCTATGAAACGCATTTCCAATACATTTTTATATGCGGGGTATCTGAACACCCCCTCGAAACGCATCCCTCAATAGGTCCCAATTTAAAGTATCCAAAGAAATTTAAATCCCTTTGATTACACTGAAAAGGGGCAGACGGGGGTTGATAAAGTCTATTATTCATACTCGATGATTGCTTCCTTGAGGCCAGTGATAATGAATTTGTCACCAACGCCTTCACAGCGGGACGTCATTCATCTATTTCAGTTATATTCATAACGCAGAATATGTTTCATTCGGGCAAAGTTTAGTAGAAGTATAAGCTTGAATTGCTCACATTATATTCTAATGAAAAATCGTGATTTTAGTCAAATTGAAACTTTAGGTCGGCAGTTATTCGGCCGTCAAAAAGCTTCAGCCTTTTCAGACATATAAAAAGGCCCTATCACGTAACCGCTACGGTTATTTGTTAGTAGACTTCGCTCCGTCAACACCTGAACTGTTACAGCTCCGAACTAATATTCTGGGTGAAACGGAATATCAAATAGCTTACCAATATGGATAAAGAACGGATAAAACTGCTAAAAACTTTGTACAGAGATGCACGGGGTGTGGGTAGTTTCAGCGGGGTGGACTCTTTATTCAGAGTAGCGAAAAATCTGAATAGCCAAATTACTCGTGAAAATGTTAAAGAATTCTTACGTGGGCAAAAGTCTTACACACTGCATAAAGTCACTCGAAAAAAATTCCCCAGAAGAAAAATCATATCACCCAAACCGAGAGTAATAGCGAGCACCGATTTAGCTGATATGTCCAAATTAGCTCGGTATAATAATGGGTTTTAAATATTTGCTAGTCTTTATTGACGTGTTTCAGATATCTACAAATTGTTCCTTTGAAAAAAGAAGGATGGTGTTTACTATGCGTCGCGCTTGAAGAAGGTTATCGAATCTACCGAATTTTTGGGAATTTCACGTTTGAATAGCGATGAGGGTAGGGAATATTATAACAAACACGTCAGGGAATATCTAGATAGTAAAAATATAAAATTATATAGCGTTTATTGCGAGAAATAAAATCCTCTATAGCTGAAAGAGTCATAAGGACTATTAAGGGTCGTATATATAGATATCTCACACATAAGAATTACCTTAAAATACATTAACGTCTTGCGCGACATTGTTCAGAGTTATAATCATACCCCCCATAGAAGTTTGGGTCGCACCCCGCAAGAGGTTCACGCATTAACGGATAGAGATGACATTGAACGTCAATTCTCGAGCATGTATAAAAAGGCTGTTCTCGTTAATCCTCCCGCCATTTCGCTCTTGAATGTTGGAGACGTTGTACGTATTGCCGATGAGCGTCGCAACGCAATTTTTAGGAGGGGATATACAATTCAAAATACTCTGGAAATTTTTAAAATCCGAAAAGTGGATACAAGGCAAAATCCGGTCGTATACTTCTTGGAAGATTTAAGCGGGTGAAGAAATAAAGGGCGTATTTTATCGTGAAGAATTAATTCGCACAAATCTACCAGAAACGTATGATATCACTATTCTGGGAAGGAGGAGGAAAGATAATAAAACTCAATATTACGTTCATTGGAAAGGTTATCCGAGTCAATTCAATTCCTGGGTTGATGAGTCTCAAATTGTACGGATATGAACCGTAAGCAACCTTTAATACGTAAAAATAAAAACTTTATTTTATTCATCTCTGGTTTATCACCCAGTGAAAGAAGTAAAGTTATTCCCATCTTAAACGGTGGTTTGGTGTCTACTCTCTCGGAAATTTTTAGAAATTTTCTTTGTGGTAATCTAACTCAAGATAAGAAGTTTATTAAACACTTAAGAAATTGTAGACGAGAAATTCATCTTGTGGGTCCTTGAAAACAACGTCCATATCTAAGAAGAAAAATATACTGAAAAGTCGTAAAGGGGGGACTATTTCTATCGGTTTTATTGCCTATTGCTGCGAGTTGGTAGGGAGTCTTTTTAATTGAAAATGAAGGAGGTTTTACGTTATCCCTGCCATTGCCTATGAGAGGTTAATGAATAGAAAAGAGGTTTGTGATGGTGATATAATAACCTAGAGGGTACTGGCAAGTTGATACGGCAGCTGTTAGTAGTAGCGGACACGTCTCCCTTAATATCCAAAAACCACCTATGCGGCTATATCGCTCACGGGACCTCCTCCTCCTCTCCTTAATCCCCTCCTATAGAAAATGTAGGTTGCAGTGACTAGGAGGGGATGGAGGTTGGGGTAAACGCCCCCCCCCATTACATTGAAAACAATTAAAGGGGACATGACTCGCAAAAAGAGCAATCCCGATTTAACAGGTATTATTCCAATATTTTTAAGAACCCCAAAAGTCATACGTTACGGCTTTTGTTAAGCACTTACAAGATTCTAACACGGTTGAATGGAATGAAGAAGGAGATTTAACTCATCCGCTCGCAGGTTATAATATTTTAGATATAGCTCGAGAATTTCAAGGGAATAAAAAACAAAAAAACCCACGTTGATAATATTTCGAATTATCGCTACTTCATTGAAATGGCGGGGGTTAAAGATTGGATGTTAAGGAATATAGCCATTAAAAAGCAAATCGAAACGTGGCGAAATATGGGGAAAAAGGGAGGAGGAGGGGGAAGAGGAGGAGGAGGAGGAGGAGGGGGTGGGAAGGTGAGGGCGGGACATGCGAAAAAAACAAGATGGCGAGTGCTGTGGGTGGCTTATTAACATTTTAGGAACAATTGATATCGGAGCTGTTTTAGTCACCGTGGGATACTGATTTTGATAAAACAAGTAAGACATGTGTGGATGACTTGAAGGATTGTCATATCAAGACGTGAACTCTCGCCATGGCTTCATCAACCTCTTCGTACAAGTTAGTGAAAACTTGTTAGCTAAATTTAAAAGCTTTGAGGTGTTAGATGAAACGTCGTCGTCTTCGATACACGGTCGGGAAAGTGCTGGAGAAGATGTTTGTGGTATATACTAAGGGCTGTGATGTGAAGGAACAGGTTAGAAAATATATAGTAGCCGTAGTATGTTTCGTTGAAGTATTGTTTTTTTGAAAAGCGAATGCGCATATTATCGCGTTCGTGTTTGTACAGTTTTTTTCTAATGTATGTATTTGTATGGAATATTAATTCATTCCCCTGTATTTAGGATTGGTTATAAATATAAAATAACAATTCCGTCTGTAATTTGATTTTTCAACCTCTTTCAAACTCTGGTATAATAAATAAACAAAATTGAAATGTGTACCTTTGTCCTTGTGTTCGCCACCTAGATTATGACTCAAATTCTATGAAAAATAAAATTTCACGTTGGCGTGAAGTCAGCTGGGCAAATATGGCGATAAGGTCTCGTTTCTTCATATGTGTGTGTGTGTGTGCGTGATTCATCATCAGATAACATTGACTCTGATATGGTTATTGGGGAGATATCACATGTGGATGAAGTCAGTCGCCAAATATCCTTTTTATCATGATACTCTGAATATCTAAGCAGCTGTGTTATAATATATAAAACAAAATGTAACGGCTGAGAGAGAGCGAGGGAGGGAGGGAGAGGAGGGATGGGAGAGAGAGTATATTCGCAATGTGCATATATAAATTTAGAGATTTTATAGGAGGAGGATGAGGTAAACGTCCCGGTTACTTTGAAAACAATTAAAGGGGACATGAGTCGCAAAAAACAGTGAACTGAGTCTATTTGGGGTCAGGGTGGGGTCAAGTTTTGTTTTATTCCCGTAGAGTTTACGTGACATCACAGGGGTAGAAAAGTGGAGTCAATTTGGGGTGGGGTTGAAATGTGGGTTTTTATCCCTGAGTTATGTGACGTCACAGGGTAGGAAAGGTGAAGTCAATTTGGGGTCAGGGGTTGAAAGAATGGTTTTATTCCCAGAGAGTTATGTGACGTCACAGGGTAATAGTGAGTCAATTTGGGGTTAGGGAGGGGTTGAAATGTTGGTTTTTATTCCGGAGAGTTACGTGACGTCACAGGGGGTAGGAAAGGTGGAGTCCAATTTGGGGTCGGGGGTTGAAAGAATGGTTTTATTCCCAGAGAGTTACGTGACGTCACAGTGGTAGAATAGTGGAGTCAATTTGGGTGAGGGGTTGAAATGTTGGTTTTATTCCCGTAGTAGTTACGTGACGTCACAGGGGGTAGGAAGGTGGAGTCAATTTGGGGTCAGGGGGTTGAAAGAATGGTTTTATCCAGAGAGTACGTGACGTCACAGGGTAGGATAGAATAGTGGAGTCAATTTGGGGTGAGCGAGGGGTTGAAATGTTGGTTTTTATTCCCGGAGAGTTACGTGACGTCACAGGGGTAGGAAAGGTGGAGTCAATTTGGGGTGAGGGCTTGAAATGTCGGTTTTTATTCCGGAGAGTCGTGACGTCACAGGGGGTATGTCAGGGGTTGAAAGAATGGTTTTATTCCCTTAGAGTTACGTGACGTCACAGGGGGTAGGAAAGGTGGAGTCGATTTGGGGTTAGGGGAGGCCACGCCCCCCACCCCCCCCCCTAATATGAGCTCATGTACGTACATGAGCTTGTTAGACAAATGGAGTCAATTATGTTTGGGGTCAGGGGTGTCCACGCCCCCCAGAATAGTGGAGGGTTGAAAGGATGGTTTTATTCCCTTATAGTTATGTGACGTCACAGGGGTAGAAAAGTGGAGTCGGATTTGGGGTTAGGGGAGGCCACGCCCCCCTAATATGAGCTCATGTACGTACATGAGCTTGTAAGACAATGGAGTCAATTATGAGCTCATGTACGTACATGAACTTATCATACATATGGAGTCATTATGAGCTCATGTACGTACATGAGCTTTATAATACAAATGGAGTCAATTTGGGGTCAGGGGTGGCCACGCCCCCCCAGAATAGTGGAGTCTGTATGGGGTCAGGGTGGCCACACCCCCCAGACAAGTTGGAGTCTATATGGGGTCGGGGTGGCCACGCCCCTTTTGGGGTTTTGGGGGTTGCCCCGCCCCTTTTTAGGCCTCACGTACGTTACATGAGCCAATCAGGAGGGGGAGGGGGAGGGGGGTAGCCACGGCCCCTTGGGGGGGGGTGGGGGGCGGGGGGCGGGGCTAGAAAAGTGGAGTCTATATGGGGTCTTTTCCTCTACTTAGCATTTATGGCGAAGAGAGATTCGAACGAGTCATTTAGCATACAGACACACATACGTATATATATAGTATGTATGTGTGTGTAGAAAGAGAGAGAGGATGTTTTCATTTGTAGTGCTGTATGATAAATATTATCACCCAAACAAACTGGCGAACAACGTTTTATCAGCTAAAGGTAGCTCGTGCAAAACATCCCTTCATTTTCTCTATCTTTGCGTTCGCAGACACAATATGCTCACATCCGAACGCATATTCACCCTTTCGCAGGTACAGACACGAACAAACGTATGCAAAACACTCACCCATGCTCACACAAGCTTATTATGTGTTCATATGCGACGATGATTATTTTTCTCACTGAGGAAAGGTGTTTTCATCTGAGGAGAAATAATAAGTCTAGAACAAAGATCAGCCACTTATGACTGTGTACGTAGATTCCAGCATAATATGGTTTGTTTTACTTTCTTATTTCTCTTATACAATTCTTCAACTTTAAGTAGCAAGACACGCGAATCCTCAGTGATTGGTAGTCTATATTCCGCATAGGTAAGGGTGCTTTTAGAAGTACGAAAATTTCTCTTGGAAAGTTCTATACCTACTGGGGTACTTTCCCTATTTCGGGACCGTTGGACTGCAACAGCCTTGTTTTCCCTACTAGGGCTATACTGGCTTGTAAATACAGTAGCTCCTTTCATGTCCTAAGAATATTACAGTCGAAAAACCAAAGGACATAAACCCAGCTGACCTCTGGTCAACAGCCCGCCCTCCCCCTCCACCACCCAGCCCCGGCCCTAACCACCGCCACCTCTACTGGCTTGGCTCTAATCTTTCGTTACAGGATGAGCTCTGTACCTCACTAAATTGGTAGTGTCCTACTAGAATCTCATGCATAGGACTTGCATGACTCGTGAATCTTATTCCACTGATGAATACTCTACGAGTAATACGCTTATGTTGGATAACAAGTTTATGTTTGCTTTACCATTTTTTTATTACAAGAATCAAGAATCAAAATAGAAATCAACTAAGTGAAACACTTTCAAATGCTCAGTCATTGCCATTCTAGATTTCGAATTGCTTTTTAAAAGAAGTGAAAAGAGTGTATTTGTAACGTTCTGCATATATATCTATATATATATAAATAGATATATATATATATATATATATATAATATATATATTATATATATGAGTGGTCTCTCTCTCTCTCTCTCTCTCTCTCTCTCCTTTTGCCATGGATGATGATGACCTTTCAGTGTAACCTTTAAGAACGACGAGCTCGTGAGCAATCTGTCTTGCGCAAATTTGGAATTCCACGGGACTTTATCAACTACTACGCATCCTGTTTGCGCTAGCGCCATTTATATAAGCGTGCTTGGTGTGAGCAGGGTTTTATCCATTTTTATTATTAATTATTATTATTATTATTATTATTATTATTATTATTATTATTATTATCATATTGGATCTTTCCCAGATAGTGACCACCAGCAAAGCTCTGGGGATCGTTTATCCAGGACTAATATTTCTTGAGGTTCAATATCTCTATCATATATGCAGTCTTTTGTTTATGTTTTGACCGTCATCCCCAACGGGAATACATACTGGGTCAAAACCCTTGGGTGTCACTCTAGAAAAGCTTATTATTATTATTATTATTATTATTATTATTATTATTATTATTATTATTATTATTATTATTATTATTATTATTATTGAATGGAAAGGTAAATCCACAACAGTATGTCTGTTTGATTTTGTTATTCAAAATACAAAGCAGAAAGCTTTCGATGACCTGCACGAATTGACAAGGAGGACCGTGCAGGTCATCGAAAGCTTTCTGCTTTGTATCTTAAATAACAAGTCAAACAGACATATTGTGGATTTACTTTTCCATTTTATTGACTCATGTGATTATGAGTTTTCTTTGGATTATTATTATTATTACCATTCTGTTAAAGAGAATGGAAGAACTAAGCGAGTTGATTTTATATATTGTTTTTTATACTTTTCTTTCACTGGTTACGACCCCTGCTTGACCTGGACCTACCTGAGATTCTGTTTTAATAAAATAAAAGATCCCCTTCAGCATTTTCATAATTTTTAAAAATTCCCAATATAGATATTGGCCAGTTAATTAGAAACATCGCTGAGCTAGCGATGCGGATTGTAAGAAAATTTATTAAAAAAGTAAGAAATGTAGAAAGAACAATATATAAAATCAACTCCCTTAATTCTGACTTTCTCTTTAACAGAATTTGCCTAAAAGAGGGTCTTTTGCCGAAATATTATTATTATTATTATTATTTTTTTTTTTTTGCTCTATCACAGTCCTCCAATTCGACTGGATGGTATTTATATAGTGTGGGTTTCCGGGCTGCATCCTGCCTCCTTAGGAGTCCATCACTTTTCTTACTGTGTGCCGTTTCTAGGATCACACTCTTCTGCATGAGACCTGGAGCTACTTCAGCCTCTAGTTTTTCTAGATTCCTTTTCAGGGATCTTTGGATCGTGCCTAGCGCTCCTATGATTAGGGTTTCTACGATTTCCACTGGCATATCCCATATCCTTCTTATTTCTATTTTCAGGTCTTGATACTTATCCATTTTTTCCCTCTCTTTCTCTTCAACTCTGGTGTCCCATGGTATTGCGACATCAATTAGTGATACTTTCTTCTTGACTTTGTCAATCAACGTCACGTCTGGTCTATTTGCACGTATCACCCTATCCGTTCTGATACCATAGTCCCAGAGGATCTTTGCCTGATCGTTTTCTATCACTCCTTCAGGTTGGTGCTCGTACCACTTATTACTGCAAGGTAAACTGATGTTTCTTGCACAGGCTCCAGTGGAGGGCTTTTGCCACTGAATCATGCCTCTTTTTGTACTGGTTCTGTGCAAGTGCCGGGCATTCGCTTGCTATGTGGTTTATGGTTTCATTTTTCGTATTGCACCTACATATGGGAGAGATGTTATTTCCGTCTATCGTTCTTTGAACATATCTGGTTCTTAGGGCCTGATCTTGTGCCGCTGTTATCATTCCTTCAGTTTCCTTCTTTAGCTCTCCCCTCTGTAGCCATTGCCATGTGTCATCGCTGGCTAGTTCTTTAGTCTGTCTCATGTATTGTCCGTGCATTGGTTTGTTGTGCCAGTCTCTGTTCTGTCTGTCAATTCTCCTGTCTCTGTATATTTCTGGGTCTTCGTCTACTTTTATTAGTCCTTCTTCCCATGCACTCTTTAGCCACTCGTCTTCACTGGTTTTCAGATATTGCCCCAGTGCTCTGTTCTCGATGTTGACGCAGTCCTCTATACTTAGTAGTCCTCTCCCTCCTTCCTTTCGTGTTATGTATAGTCTGTCCGTATTTGCTCTTGGATGTAGTGCTTTGTGTATTGTCATATGTTTCCTCGTTTTCTGATCTATGCTGCGGAGTTCTGCCTTTGTCCATTCCACTATTCCTGCGCTGTATCTGATTACTGGACAACTGCCCATGTGTTTACTGGCCTTTTATCATATTTCCGGCGTTATTGAGTTTTGACTTGAGTATCGCCTTGAGTCTCTGCATATATTCTTTCCTGATCGTGTCCTTCATCTCTTGGTGTTTTATATCCCCTCCTTCCATTATTCCAGGTATTTGTATCCTGTCTCATCTATGTGTTTGATGTTGCTCCATCTGGTAGCTTTATCTCTTCAGTTCTCGTTACTTTGCCTTTTTGTATGTTGACTAAGGCGGCGCATTTTTCTATTCCAACCTCCATCCTGATGTCCCCAGATACAATCCTTACAGTCTGGATTAGGGTATCTATTTCCTTGATGCTCTCTTACCATACAGCTTGATGTCGTCCTTGAACATCAGATTGTTATTATTAATATTATTATTATTATTATTTTTTTTTTTTTTTTTTTTTTTGCTCTATCACAGTCCTCCAATTCGACTGGGTGGTATTTATATAGTGTGGGTTTCCGGGTTGCATCCTGCCACCTCCTTAGGAGTCCATCACTTTTCTTACTGTGTGCCGTTTCTAGGATCACACTCTTCTGCATGAGACCTGGAGCTACTTCAGCCTCTAGTTTTTTCTAGATTCCTTTTCAGGGATCTTGGGATCGTGCCTAGCGCTCCTATGATTATGGGTACGATTTCCACTGGCATATCCCATATCCTTCTTATTTCTATTTTCAGGTCTTGATACTTATCCATTTTTTCCCTCTCTTTCTCTTCAACTCTGGTGTCCCATGGTATTGCGACATCAATTAGTGATACTTTCTTCTTGACTTTGTCAATCAACGTCACGTCTGGTCTATTTGCACGTATCACCCTATCCGTTCTGATACCATAGTCCCAGAGGATCTTTGCCTGATCGTTTTCTATCACTCCTTCAGGTTGGTGCTCGTACCACTTATTACTGCAAGGTAACTGATGTTTCTTGCACAGGCTCCAGTGGAGGGCTTTTGCCACTGAATCATGCCTCTTTTTGTACTGGTTCTGTGCAAGTGCCGGGCATTCGCTTGCTATGTGGTTTATGGTTTCATTTTTCGTATTGCACCTACATATGGGAGAGATGTTATTTCCGTCTATCGTTCTTTGAACATATCTGGTTCTTAGGGCCTGATCTTGTGCCGCTGTTATCATTCCTTCAGTTTCCTTCTTTAGCTCTCCCCTCTGTAGCCATTGCCATGTGTCATCGCTGGCTAGTTCTTTAGTCTGTCTCATGTATTGTCCGTGCATTGGTTTGTTGTGCCAGTCCTCTGTTCTGTCTGTCATTCTCCTGTCTCTGTATATTTCTGGGTCTTCGTCTACTTTTATTAGTCCTTCTTCCCATGCACTCTATAGCCACTCGTCTTCACTGGTTTTCAGATATTGCCCCAGTGCTCTGTTCTCGATGTTGACGCAGTCCTCTATACTTAGTAGTCCTCTCCCTCCTTCCTTTCGTGTTATGTATAGTCTGTCCGTATTTGCTCTTGGGTGTAGTGCTTTGTGTATTGTCATATGTTTCCTCGTTTTCTGATCTATGCTGCGGAGTTCTGCCTTTGTCCATTCCACTATTCCTGCGCTGTATCTGATTACTGGCATGCCCATGTGTTTATGGCTTTTATCATATTTCGGCGTTGGTTTTGACTTGAGTATCGCCCTGAGTCTCTGCATATATTCTTTCCTGATCGTGTCCTTCATCTCTTGGTGTTTTATATCCCCTCCTTCCATTATTCCCAGGTATTTGTATCCTGTCTCATCTATGTGTTTGATGTTGCTCCCATCTGGTAGCTTTATCTCTTCAGTTCTCGTTACTTTGCCTTTTTGTATGTTGACTAAGGCGCATTTTTCTATTCCAACCTCCATCCTGATGTCCCCAGATACAATCCTTACAGTCTGGATTAGGGTATCTATTTCCTTGATGCTCTTACCATACAGCTTGATGTCGTCCTTGAACATCAGATTGTTATTATTGTTATATTTTTTTTTTTTTTTTTTTTTTTTTTTTTTGCTCTATCACAGTCCTCCAATTCGACTGGGTGGTATTTATAGTGTGGGTTTCCGGGTTGCATCCTGCTCCTTAGGAGTCCATCACTTTTCTTACTATGTGTGCCGTTTCTAGGATCACACCTCTTCTGCATGAGTCCTGGAGCTACTTCAGCCTCTAGTTTTTCTAGATTCCTTTTCAGGGATCTTGGGATCGTGCCTAGTGCTCCTATGATTATGGGTACGATTTCCACTAGCATATCCCATATCCTTCTTATTTCTATTTTCAGATCTTGATACTTATCCATTTTTTCCCTCTCTTTCTCTTCAACTCTGGTGTCCCATGGTATTGCGACATCAATGAGTGATACTTTCTTCTTGACTTTGTCAATCAACGTCACGTCTGGTCTGTTTGCACGTATCACCCTATCCGTTCTGATACCATAGTCCCAGAGGATCTTTGCCTGATCGTTTTCTATCACTCCCTCAGGTTGGTGTTCGTACCACTTATTACTGCAAGGTAGCTGACGTTCTTGCACAGGCTCCAGTGGAGGGCTTTTGCCACTGAATCATGCCTCTTTTTGTACTGGTTCTGTGCAAGTGCTGGCATTCGCTTGCTATGTGGTTTATGGTTTCATTTTTCGTATTGCACTTCCTACATATGGGAGAGATGTTATTTCCGTCTATTGTTCTTTGAATATATCTGGTTCTTAGGGCCTGATCTTGTGCCGCTGTTATCATTCCTTCAGTTTCCTTCTTTAGCTCTCCCCTCTGTAGCCATTGCCATGTGTCATCGCTGGCTAGTTCTTTAGTCTGTCTCATGTATTGTCCGTGCATTGGTTTGTTGTGCCAGTCCTCTGTTCTGTCTGTCATTCTCCTGTCTCTGTATATTTCTGGGTCTTCGTCTACTTTTATTAGCCCTTCTTCCCATGCACTCTTTAGCCACTCGTCTTCACTGGTTTTCAGATATTGCCCCAGTGCTCTGTTCTCAATGTTGACGCAGTCCTCTATACGTAGTAGTCCCATCTCCCTCCTTCCTTTCGTGTTATGTATAGTCTGTCCGTATTTGCTCTTGGGTGTAGTGCTTTGTGTATTGTCATATGTTTCCTGGTTTTCTGATTTATGCTGCGGAGTTCTGCCTTTGTCCATTCCACTATTCCTGCGTTGTATCTGATTACTGGCACTGCCCATGTGTTTATGGCTTTTATCATATTTCCGGCGTTGAGTTTTGACTTGAGTATCGCCTTGAGTCTCTGCATATATTCTTTCCTGATCGTGTCCTTCATCTCTTGGTGTTTTATATCCCCTCCTTCCATTATTCCCAGGTATTTGTATCCTGTCTCATCTATGTGTTTGATGTTGCTCCCATCTGGTAGCTTTATCCCTTCAGTTCTCGTTACTTTGCCTTTTTGTATGTTGACTAAGGCGCATTTTTCTATTTCAAACTCCATCCTGATGTCCCCAGATACAATCCTTACAGTCTGGATTAGGGTATCTATTTCCTTGATGCTCTTACCATACAGCTTGATGTCGTCCATGAACATCAGATGGTTGATTCTGTTGCCTCTTTTCTTGAGTTGGTACCGGCATCCATCTTCTGTAGTACTTTTAGTCATGGGAAATCATGGCTACTACGAAGAGTAGTGGGGACAGTGAGTCGCCCTGGAAGATCCCTCTCCTGATATTAACCTCTGCTAGTCTTATTCCAGAGCTTGTAAGTATTGTATTCCAGTTGCGCATTGTATTTTTGAGGAAGCTGATGGTGTTTTCCTCTGCCCCATATATTTTCAGGCATTCTATCAGCCATGTGTGTGGTATCTTGTCGAAGGCTTTCTTATAGCCTATCCATGCCATACTTAGGTTGGTTTCCTTCTCCTACTGTTCTTCATTACCATTTTGTCTATCAGGAGCTGGTCCTTTGTGCCCCTACACTTCCTTCTGCAGCCTTTCTGTTGGTTGGGGATGGTGGGTTTGTCTCCTCTAGGTAGTTGTATAGCCTTTCACTGATGATACCTGTTAGTAACTTCCACATTATTGGTAGGCAGGTGATAGGCCTGTAGTTACTAGCTATATTTCCCTTACTCTTGTCTTTTTGTACTAAGGATGTTCTTCCTGTGGTCATCCATTTGGGTGCTTGGTGATTTGTGATACAATGCTGGAGCTGTTCTGCTATTCGTGGGTGTAGGGCCTTGAAGTTTTTGAGCCAGTATCCATGGACTTCATCGGGACCTGGGGCTTTCCAGTTGGACATTTTCTTTAGTTGGTGTCTGACTGTGTCTGTCGTGATCTCTGTGAATCTTTGTTTTATTCTCCCTGTTTCTTCTTCCTTGACTTCCTGGAGCCATGTTGCATGTTTGTTGTGTGATACCGGGTTGCTCCATATGTTTTCCCAGAGTCTCTTACTTGGTTCGGCTTCAGGAATTTCTTGGTGGTTGTCTTCCCCTCTTAGTTGGCTGTATAGTCTTTTCTGGTTGGTTCCGAATAGTTTGTTCTGTTGGTATCCCTTATTCCTGTTCATGTACCGTTGGATCTTATGTGCTTTGGCCTTAAGCCTCTGTTTTACATCTTCTATTATGTTGTTTAGTCCCCTCTCGTGTACTTTGTATTTCTCGTTGAGTTCCTCCCTTGTTTTCTTGCTTCTTAGCCTTTTTTCTGCCATCTCTTTCAGTTTACTCAAGTCAGATCTCATCACCATGATTTGCTTTTCCGGCAGCGCCTTTTCCAAGGAGGTTGCTGTTTTGGTTTCTGTTGGGTTGGTTGTGTTGGTGGCGTTGGTGTTCGTGTCCCCATCAGTTCTGCTACTAATCTTGCTCCTGCATATACCAAGTTATTTGTTTCTGTGATACTGGTGGTGTGTATTATGCCCATTATTTCATTGACCTCACTTGTTTTCTCCCTTAATTTCTTGGTGTTGTAGGCTTTCATGGAGGGGATCTTTGTTCTCTCTGTATCTGGCTCCATCCATTGTCTAATCTTTTCTACCCATTCCGTCTTCTCTGTTACTTCGTCAGTGTTTCTTCGTGTGTCGTTGTTTGATACCTCATCCTCCCCGTCGTCTTCTGTGGCATCGTCTCTCAGTTCGTCTTCGTGTAATTCGTTGTCGTGTGACATTTCCCTTTCCAGTTCTTCTCTTTCTGTTGGGGAGAGCCAGTTCTTTTTCTTTATATTTCTTTTACTTGGTCTGCCTGCCTCTGCTCTATTTGGGGGGTGTTATTCCTCTCATTCCAGATGTTGACCAATCTTCTTCTATATCCTCTCTCCGTCGGGTTGCTTCTGATATAGCATCTCCATATTTCCTTATTTTCTTCTCTTGTCCATTTCTTCCTTTTTGCTTCTGTAGCTCCAATCTCAGGCTGTTGATGACTGTCGTTGTGGTGATCAGTTGCTGGATGACGACCTCCAAGTACCTGACCGTCTTCCCCTTCAATTGGGTTGAATACCTGGTTGCCGGACGAAGCTCCTCTGTTGCCAGAGGTTCCATTTACGTCGTTGTCGTTTATTCCTTCATTTCTTTCCATCATTGCTGCGAGTTTTTTGCTATTTAACCCATAGCTGGACCCTACCCCATCAGGGATAGGTACTCATTCACAGCTGAGTAGACTGAGGAAATTATGGTAAAGATCCTTTCCCAAGGAATCAACGCCGAGGAGAGCGGTCACCCATCCAACGACTGACCAGCCCCAATGTTGCTTAACTTGACTTAAGTCCATTGACGACCTAACCCACTCCTCCACGGCGCCACATTATTATTATTATTATTATTATTATTATTATTATTATTATTATTATTATTATTATTATTATTATTATTATTATTATTATTATTATTATTATTATTATTATTATATCAACTTTGTTACATCTAAAAATAATCTAATATTTACAGTTTTGCGTATTGTATTGAGCACATAGTAGGATTATTATTAATTCCATCATTGTTATGATTGTTGTTAACGTTACCCCCAATATGCAATCATTCTTATAGGATCAGGGGAAAAATCAGAATTATGGACCATACGTTCGCAGAATTAAAGATAAAAGAAACTGGTAAATCTCTATATAACAGTTCCACCTTTACCTCCTTTATCTTTCTGTACAACAACTAAGACTTCGTATTTTCACTGCCTTGAGCGCTGAATTTCCAAAAATGTCCTGTGCTTAGCTTGAAAGTTTAAAATTTCATCAATCAAGCAATTAGTCAATTACGATTTGTTGTTATTCGTGCAACATACTGGTCAAGGATATAACTGCAGTCGCTGTTCACGAAACAGACAATAAAGGAAGGGGGAAGGTTTTGCAAATTAGACACACTGGTTGGGGGGTTGCAAACTTGCTTTTGGTGATGCCGAAATTGTTAACGTGTTTTAAAAAATACATTCTATGTTTGGGAATTCTTACTGTTATATTATGAGTGACAAAAGATCCTATTTTTTTACTTCTAAAATGATCTTGTAGTGCAGAATGGACGAACCCTCCAAACAGGAGAAAATAAAACAAGAATGAGTACGTTTAAATAAATAAATAAAAAAAGATAAATGGAAGCGAAGAAAACGAATACCAATAATGTTGACTAGTTAAGTTTCAGCCGTTTGTCGCCCATGCTTTGATAAAAACTCTATTAAAAAAAAGAAAAGTCCTCGCCTATCTTTATCGGAAATGCTTCAATGATGAATAATAGGATGCAATTAGCGCAAGCAAACCAAGGTCAAAGTTAGAGTGAAATCTCCTGTGCTAATCTCGAGTTCTTTTCTAAGTTTGCTTACTCTTGCGGGGTCACTCTACTCGTATCCTTTGCCTGACGACAAAGTGATGTTTCTCCGTTAGTGGCTGTCATTTAACATACTGGTAAATAACGTCTGAGGTCCATAGCAGGTCACCTAATCCCCTTTGAGGCAACGACCCGTGATGGCATATAGCCGGTTTTAATATGAGAAGAAGAAGAAGACTTTGAGAAAAAAAAAACTTGACTAATTTAAATTTAACAAAGATGCTTACAAATTCGAGGAATCCCCCTTTTAACACCCTGTCATATATTCTTTTCGGCAAAGCAGTCTCTATCTGATGCGTCCTTGACTGGGTCAGGGTTTCCCCCAGATCCGTGATAAAGAGTAACATCTCAACTCATGGCACTCTTCAACAGCACAGTGCCGTCGCACAGCGACAGCTCTGAGCCTTTGAGGTTATGGGAATTCAGCAAGAGCTCCTGCGACGCAGTTGCGGTGTCTCATTTCGTCATCACTCACAAGGTCTTGTGAAGCACCATCTATTGGGTGAACTTTGCAGTATCTCACGGGGGTAACGCTGCTGCAGCGTGTAAATCAAGGCCACCGAAAGACAGATCTTCGGTGGTCTCGGTAAAATGCTTTGCGATAAGAATGGTGCTTCAAGAATGTCGTCAGATCTGTGTCATTTCTCTATTATTAGCAATCTATCGTACAATTAGACTTTGAATGTTATTATGTTATTGTACATAAACATAAACTCTGGCATTACTAAACATTTGAAATTTACTCTGATTAGAGTAACAACCTTCCGCAAGACTAGCCGTTTTGAAAAATGCCGTTTCATTTTAGCATAACCCTTTGGAACGAATGCCGGGTTAATTCTTCCTTAACTATTTATAAGCACTAATTAACTTTATTTCACGTGAAATGAGCCTTAAAAGGCCATTAATTGGCTTGTACAGAATAAAGAACACATTTAGAGAAGAAAAGAAATCAAATGTAAAGCAATTTACAAGCACAGATTAGTGATCCACAGTTTAGCAGTAATTGGAACTAAATACTTTTAACACTGAGCAGCGTGACATTACAATACCTTAAAAAGTAGAAAGAATAAGGTGTGAAACAGGAGTTTAGAAAACCAGAGAATAATGAAGTTCGAAGTATGTGTTACTTACAATAGTCGTTTTTTCTTCGCAGGTTTAATACTGACTTGATAAGGCTGAAGATGCTCTGAAAAAACTGGCAGTGCGCAGTAGTTCACTAGTTCAGACACTAACGAGTGCCTTTGAATAAATCCGGAAGGAAAGCTTACGAAAGATGGCTAAGTAAACAGAAAGATTATCCGTTCGGAGGAAAAGAAAGTCACCTCCTTGAACACTTTTGTTTGGAAGGTCAATGAAAGTTTTCAGGGCCACTGTTAACATCCAGAGTGGAGGTACGACAACATTCCAGCGGCGGTAAAACAAAGAACAGGAAGGTTTCACGAGTAACTCTTAGTATTCTGGAAGCACTGGGTGATACATTCCTTAAGCACTTCGAGATCATTGGGACTGAAAGTAGCAAATTAGGTATTAGTTCTGAGTAGTGATTCGTAGCGTGAGGTTAGGAAAGATGGTCGTTGATGGTATCTTCCGACAATTGCAACTGTTAGGGCCAAATCTGTTTTACTGGAAGCTTTTGTGTCAGAATACTGTTTCCCAAAAACGTTTAGTTAGTAAAGCAGTCTGAATTTTCGCTTACTTGGGGAGTAAGCCTACAAACTACATTGTTGCTGATGTTGTTCTTGTTGTGGGGGTAGGAAAGCCCTACGGAAAAGCCTAAAAGGTCTGAAAAAGATGTTCTGCATTGAGTTAAAGATACAGGAATTTTAGGATAGGATAGTTCTGATTTATTTATTAGAATGAAAATGTATAAAATAAATAATGTGTCTGTTAAACAGCACAGAATAGTTATATCTAATAAAATATAAAGTATTTATTGTAATTTTCAGTGGTGATAGAATGTGCTATTTGGCCGTAGATTTTAGCACGTGCCCCCGAGTAAGCTGGAGGTCTGATCATGCCTTGTTATAGGAAACCTTTACTGCAGTGAAACAAACGGATTCACCTTAATCATTGTAGAAAATTAGATCATATGACTATCAATACCCAAAATATGAGAAAAAAATATGTTTCATGCATAGCATAAAGGCACGAACATTAAATGGTGTTAATTAATCATCACACCTAATAAGAATAAAGAAAATAAAAAGCGAAACATGAAGAAA
Organism: Macrobrachium nipponense; assembly: GCF_015104395.2. Lineage (NCBI taxonomy): Eukaryota > Metazoa > Arthropoda > Malacostraca > Decapoda > Palaemonidae > Macrobrachium > Macrobrachium nipponense. The sequence goes on from NC_061089.1 coordinate 22,434,690, forward strand.
AGCCCAGTGTTTCTAAGTATCTGGTTTCATTATGTGAGCTCCATCCGTAAATTACCAAAACGGAAGCTCAAAACCTTTTTTTATCAATTTTGTCTTTATCCAGGTAAGATCCTTGGCATATATTTACCTTTAGTATCTGCAGTTTCAGAAGTATAGTATAAATGCAAGTCTTAAGTGTATAAATCAAACATAGCTTCAGGAATGAGATGTTTTTTCTTTTATTTGTTTATTAAAGCAAAACATTGACAAATTTGACTTTTCCACATTTTTCAATTTTAAAAAAATCCATTACCGTTAAGAAAACATTTAACAAAACAGCGTGACAGTGAAAGACCCAGGACAGGCACAATCCAGTTTCAGTTGGTGTATGTGTCACCTTCGAAAGCTTATGAAAATATGCTTTACTATCACAGGGATCACGTGACTAATGCACTGAGAGAACCAGCAGGAGGCAAGAAAGCAATTCAGTACTTGGTGTTTTTGTACATATTTGAAAACAAGGACTAGACTCTGACTTAGATAAGTGACAGTAGGAACATATTGCATTAAATAAATGTCTCAGAACAAATCTTAATTTTATCATTTAAGGACAGGTACCTTACATTCAGTTACATTTTCCAACTAAAACAATTTTATCCCTTGCACTATTCCACTTGCATTTGATGTCTTCGATTTCATTGTAGATGAAGTACCGCATATTTTGTATTTCAGCTTCCGTTTTGGCTTCCTTAGCTCGTGCAATGGCACTTCCTAAGTTTTGCTGAATAGAGTCGAAGGTTTCCTTCATCTTCCCGACTCCACTGACAGCACTTGCGATGGATGGCAGGATGGCGTTAACCTCACTTTCAAGGCTGCGAAGATTCCCGTCGAGCTGACTGAAGTGCTGCAGTTCCTGTTCGAGTTCTCGGTTTTTTACTTCAAGGCTGTTGATCTGCTGCTGATGGCGATTGATTTCCTGGTTGCGTGTAGCAATGTGGGCCTGGAGGTTCTGGATCTGACGATTGCCCTCAGCAACAAAATGTCTCTTTTCATTGGCCAGTCGCTCTTCTCTTTCTTTGGCGTCCTTGTAGAACTGATTTCCAATGGTCCATCCAACGACTGGGACGAATCGGAACCATCTTCCGAATTTCTTCTTCTTCGTCACCCTTCTCATATTACTGTTGATGCGATCTTCAATTTCCTTGATTTCTCTCTGCGCCTGCGCAATCTGAGCATGAAGTGAGGCGATCTGGCTGTTTTCTTGGGTGATGCTTGCTCTCAAGTTGTTAATGCTTTGTTGGTTGCTGTTGATGGCATTATTATTGTTCTGTTTCTCTTGCTGCAACTTCACAATTCCTTCTTCGGCGTTTGTGCGGTGTCTCTTGAAGGCACCGGCATCTCTAATGAGATTTTCTCTAAAGGTGGTGATCTTGGTATTGGCAGTGTTAGCTTGGCTTTGAATATCCACAGCTCCGGCCTTCACAAACTCAAGATATTTCACCAGTTCATCCAATTCACGTCTTCCTTGTGTAATGTTGTGTTCTGCCATCTTAGTATTGATTTCTTGTTCTTTGGTTCTGATAACACTTTCCAGATGTGAAATCACTGTTTGAGCTTGAGTAGCCTTGATAACTTCTCTAGCCTCTGATATATCCTTCTGCAATGCCGCCATTGTGGCTTCCACTGCTGCAATATCTTCGTGGTTTTCGAGAAGATTCTTAATCCTGGCCTGATTCTTAACAAGCTCTTCGGTGAACTTCGGTTCGAATCCCTGTGCAGCCATGACCACTTGCTTCAGAGAAGCGACAACATTGTCACCATTCCTCCATGGGTGGCAGTGTCCTTGAGCCGTCTTGAGGTCTCCGTTGTACTGACCGAGGATGGCTTTGAAGCCATGGCGGTCAGCGAAAGATGGAACCGGAACTTCTTGTCTGGCCTGGATGTTGCTAATATAATTGTCGACAACCTCCACTTGTGAACAAGTGTCCTTTGCAGTTTTGGCCAAATTGTCCACAAGTTCTGGACTGCAAGTGTGTCCCTCAGAACGCTTTGAGCGTGAGTTTATGGAGGACTGTGATGGAACATAGCCCATTATGCCTACAAAAGAAGAAGTTATATAAGTATGTTCAGTGGAAAATAAAATATTTCGGGTAAGTAATTTAATTTCTCTATATATATATTAATGTTTGTACACTATACAAATTTTTATATATTATATAAAAATTTACCTATAATGTGACAATATATATATATATATATATATATATATATATATATATATATATATATATATATGTGTGTGTGTGTGTGTGTGTGTGTGTGTGTGTGTGTATGTATGTATGTCTATATATACAGAATCTAAATCTGATGAAACTTCAGGGATAAAATATCTGTTCCTTCAAGAGAGGCCATAGAAAACAGATTAATGAAAACAGCCTTGAAAACAGATTAATGTATTGTTAAAAAGAATGGATAATTTTTATATAAACAAAGATGAAGAGAGAGAGAGAGAGAGAGAGAGAAGAGAGAGAGAGTAGAGAGGAGAGAGAGAATAGCCAAAGAAGTCTAGAAAAATTCTTAACAAAGAATCCAACTCACTCAAAGCAGACGTCATCTGCAGCAGGAGAAACATGGCCGCCCAGACAGCCTCCATTTTGATGCGCTTCTCTCCAGGGAAAAGAGAAATGGATTAATCCACTGGTTTTTCAGCAGCAATTTGTGCTCCATTCGTTTACTAGTAAGCTGCAATACACTTTTGTCAATATGATGAAGCGCGATATTATTTACTGAATAAAGTGAATACGAGGTGACTGAAATGGGTGTCTCCATCCCTTAGAGATTCTCAAGATGAATCGTGTAAAAATGGTGCCAGATATTTATGACAACTTTCTAAAAGAATGACCTCTTACCAAATATGACGATTCTTACTGTGTAGAAATCCAGCACAAGACGGTATGCATTTTGCTGTTCTCCATGTGATTATGGTCACTTAATGATGCATTAAAACAACTGATACTGTCACTTGATACTCATATCATGTACCAAATTTTATTTTTTGGCCACTAAATGCAAATCCACTTACCACTGCAAAAGACGATGGAGCACTTCAGGTCCGTCACAGCTGCTGGTCTCTCTCTCTCTCTCTCTCTCTCCTCTCTCTCTCTCTCTCTCGTCCTGTACTGCTTACCTGAGACTCGAGGGACACTGATACCTCGTGCCTCCGATGCCGTCCTTAAATACGAAACGAGAGGAAACCCCTCCGAAGGAATGGGATAAAACCAGTTCACAACTTAAAAAAAAAAAAAAGCATACAATCAGTAAACGCCTTAGAGACTGGGATTTTTGCGGTTAATCTTCCACTTCTTGTGCGTAAAAGTTTCCTTTTATGTATTCTGATTCAGTTATTAAGGCAACAGTTACTAAAAGAAACCAATCTCGTGTTTTACGGTACTTTGGGAGTTTCATTATTCTTCGGAACTAACGATTTCTAAATGAAAATGGAAGGATTGTTACCCACGTTGGTTATAATGAGTCCGCCAGTCGCTCTGAAACTTTGATCTTTGTTACACCAGATGCATTTCTCTTACAAATTCCATTTGATACCATTGTTACAAGTCACTTAAGTCATAGATAACTATAAATAATGGATTATTTCTTAATGGTCGGATCTTATTCTTAACCTCCGACTTTTCTTCACTTAAACTATTTTCTCTGTCAAAGGAAAGAATTATGAAAATATATTTCATCCTTAAGTGCATATGAGCCGTCTTCCATTCTTGGGGATTAATTTCTGTCGGTATCGTTCAACCTCCCACAATGGCTAGAGTTGATGATTCCTTAAGCAACATTTACATATTGAAGTAAACTATTGTACTGAATCCGGAATGGACCCCCTTCGCCAAAAGTGTGTTGTTGATGGGTAAAACGAAGTGAGAAACGTTTGACATGAACTATTTCATCAAATGTGATTTTTTATGTTATTAACGAAAATTACCAAGTAATCTTGTCAGAAAGGTTTATGCAAAACAGGCTTCCATAAATGAAATTCTTGTAACCGACAAAAGGAATAGTATTCGAAACTAGAATATCAAATGGCTACTGAACAATTCAGTGAAGTTATTTCTACAAATGACAACTAATTAGAAAGGAAAAAAAATCAGACAAACTAAAGTAGTCCAAGCGAACAATACCACTGACGCCAACCAAGTGTTGGAACTTCATTTCTGAAGTAAAGAGTCTGAAATATTACTGACAGAATATCCTCAGGCAAAGGAGCTTGAATAAAGGATAAGGATTCTAGCAGGATACAATCTGGTAAACGTAGACTATTCAAACATCCAGAGAAAGAAATTACCTGGAATCGTAGTATCACTAGCTATTGGTGGATGTTCAGAAACCAGAATAAAATGGGCTATTTAGTGACATTTTTGCCAGAATCTAGTTTCTTATTTCGCTGACCACACACTTCCTGATCAGACCCAGGTCTCTGTCAACACTGATATTGACTTGATTCACATTTTCGATAATCTAAACCAAAAACGCTGAAACCCACAAACACGAAAATAATACAAAATCGAAGAAAAGATATTTGTGAGGTAGTTCAATCCTTCATTTTTTCTTTTCATTCTTTTTATGAGAATTAGCAACATTTTGCACATCAAAGGTCTGCCCACCAAATTATTCATTTTTTAAACTTCAAAAATTGTTGAAAAGGAAACTCACCCACTAAATTATTACATAGTTTAATTTCATACGTAATTCACCTGCCTGAGAAAGTCTCAGCTCTTTTGTCATTCACTGCTACATATTTTTCCATACAGTGCAAATTGACAACTGCTTCAGGGTAATTAGACTTGATTTTTTTAAAATCCATTTTTATTTGTTTTCATAGCTTATTACTGACACATAATAACCTTTACATCTCAGTCTCAAATATAAAGTTTTTAATAAATTAAATCACTCGGTGAATGAAACAAGGACGTAGTTAATGAAGAAAAACGACCAAGACACGAGTCAGCTCCTGATATTAAGATTAACACAGGTACCATAGGCATTAATGTAAACTATAAAAAAAAAAATTAAATCCAGATTCTATCATCATTACGACAACGTAAGAAACAATATGTACTTGAAATTCAGCACTTAGATCACAGAAATGTAAGATATCAGTTACACTTACCAACTAAAACAATTTTATTCTTAGCACTATTCCACTTGCATTTGATGTCATCGATTTCATTATAGATGAAGTACCTCATATTTTGTATCTCAGCTTCCGTTTTGGCTTCCTTAGCTCGTGCAATGGCACTTCCTAAGTTTTGCTGAATAGAGTCGAAGGTTTCCTTCATCTTCCCGACTCCACTGACAGCACTTGCGATGGATGGCAGGATGGTGTTGACCTCACCTTCAAGGCTGCGAAGATTCCCGTCGAGCTGACTGAAGTGCTGCAGTTCCTGTTCGAGTTCTCGGTTTTTGGCTTCAAGGCTGTTGATCTGCTGCTGATGGCGATTGATCTCCTGGTTACGTGAGGCAATATGGGCCTGGAGGTTCTGAATTTGACGGTTGCCCTCAGCAACAAAATGTCTCTTTTCGTTGGCCAGTTGTTCTTCTCTTCGCTTGGCATCCTTATAGAACTGATTTCCAATGGTCCATCCAACGACTGGGACGAATCGGAACCAACTTCCGAATTTTCTCTTCTTCGAGACTTTCCTCATATTACGGTTAATGCGATCTTCAGTTTCCCTGATCTCTCTCTGCGCCTGCGCAATCTGAGCATGAAGTGAGGCGATCTGGGCGTTTTCCTGGTTGATGCTTCCTCTCAAGTTGCTGATGCTTTGTCGGTTGCTGTTGATGTCATTATTGTTGTTCTGTTTCTCTTGCTGCAGCTTAGCAATTCCCCCTTCGGCGTTTGTGCGGTGTCTCTTGAAGGCACCGGCATCTCTAATGAGATTTTCTCTAAAGGTGGTGATCTTGGTATTGGCAGTGTTAGCTTTGTTTTCAATATCCACAGCTCCGGCCTTCACAAACTCAAGATATTTCACTAGTTCAGCCAATTCGCGTCTTCCTTGAGTAATGTTGTGTTCAGTCATCATGGTGTTGATTTCTTGTTCTTTGGTGCTGACAACACTTTCCAGATGTGAAATCACTGCTTGAACTTCTGTAGCCTTGATAGCCTCTCTAGCCTCTGCTATATCCTTCTGCAATGCAGCAACTGCGGCTTCCACTGCTGCAATGTCTTCGTGGTTTTCGAGAAGATTCTTAATCCTAGCTTGATTCTTAACAAGCTCTTCAGTGAACTTCGGTTCGAATCCCTGCGCTGCCACGACCACTTGCTTCAGGGAAGCGACAACATTGTCACCATTCCTCCATGGGTGGCAGTGTCCTTGAGCCGTCTTGAGGTCTCCGTTGTACTGACCGAGGATGGCTTTGAAGCCATGGCGGTCAGCGAAAGATGGAACCTGAACTTGTTGTCTGGACTGGATGTTGCTGATATATTTGTCGACAACCTCCACTTGGGAACAAGTTTCCTTTGCAGTTTTGGCCAGATTGTCCACAAGTTCTGGACTGCAAGTGTGTCCCTCAGAACGCTTTGAGCGTGAGTGTATGGAGGACTGCGATGGAATATAGCCCATTATGCCTACAAAAGAAGGAGTTATATAAGTATGTTCAGTGGAAAATAAAATATTCCAGGTAAGTAAATTAAATTTCTCCCTATATATATATATATATATATATATATATATATATATATATATATACATATATATATATATATATATTAATTTTTGTACACTATACAAATTTTTATAATATTATATAAAAATTTACCTATAATGTGACAATATATTATATATATATATATATATATATATATATATATATATATATATATATAGTACGTACATAAATACATATGAACGTATATCCTCTACTAAATAAATAAGTAGAACATACAGCCAACTACATGTCGAACTGTTAAAAAATTCTAAAAGATTCCTTCTGATGTCCTTTAGATAATCTGAGACCAATTAATTTTTTTAAACAAATTTTCCAAAGTATTTTATCTTAAAAATAGCGAATCAGTCATCATTAATTACTTATCATGACGTACTATTCACGAAACAAAATCGAAATCTGATGAAACTTCAACGATAAAATATCTGTTTCTTCAAGAGAGGCCATAGAAAACTTAACGTTATTTAAAAGTGAAGATAGTCAGCCATGAAAACAGATGAATCTATTGTTAAAAAGAAGGGATCATTTCTATATAAACAAAGATGAAGAGAAGAGAGAGAGAGAGAGAGAGAGAGAGAGAGAGGAGAGAGAGAGAGAAGAGAGAGAGAGAGAAATCCTTAACAAAGAATCCAACTCACTCAAAGCAGACGTCATCTGCAGCAGGAGAAACAGGGCCGCCCAGACAGCCTCCATTTTGATGCGCTTCTGTCCAGGGAAAAGAGAAATGGATTAATCCACTGGTTTTTCAGCAGCAATTTGTGCTCCATTCGTTTACTAGTAAGCTGCAGTACATCACCGTCAATATGATGAAGCGCGATATTTTTTACTGAATAAAGTTAATAGGAGGTGACTGAAATGAGTGTCCCCATCCCTTGGAGATTCTCAAGATGAATCGTGTAAAAATGGTGCCAGATATTTATGACAACTTTCTAAAAGAATGACCTCTTACCAAATATGACGATTTTTGCTGTGTAGAAATCCAGCACAAGACGGTATGCATTTTGCTGTTCTCCATGAGATTATGGTCACTTAATGATGCATTAAAACAACTGATACTGTCATTTGATACTCATATCATATACCAAGTTTTATTTTTTGGCCACTAAATGCAAGTCCACTTACCATTTCAAAAGACGATGGAGCACTTCAGGTCCGTCACAGCGGCTGGTCCTTTCCTCTCTCTCTCGTCCTGAGCTGCTTGCTCGAGACTCGAGGGACACTGATACCCCGTGACACCGCTTCCGTCCTTAAATACCATAAGAGAGGAAACCCCCCGAAGGAACGGGATAAAACCAGTTCACAACATAAGAAAAACATACAATCAGTGAACGCCTTAGAGACTGGGATTTTAGCGGTTAATCTTCCACTTCTTGTGCGTAAAAGTTTCCTTTTATGTATTCTGATTCAGTTCTTAAGGCAACAGCTACGAAAAGAAACCAATCTCGTGCTTTACAATACTTTGGGAGTTTCATTATTCTTCGAAACTGACGATTTCTAAATGAAAATGGAAGGATTGTTACCCACGTTGGTTATAATGAGTCCGCCAGTCGCTCTGAAGATATGGTCTATGTTATACAAGACACATTTCTCTTACAAATTCCATTTGATACCATTGTTACAAGTCACATAAGTCATAGATATCAATAGATAATGGATGATTTCGTACTGGTCGGGTCTTATTCTTAACCTCCTACTTTTCTTCACTAAAACGATGTTCTCTGTCAAAGGAAAGAAGTATGAAAATTAATTTCATCCTTAAGTGCATATGAGCCGTCTTCCATTCTTGGGGATTAGTTTCTGACGCCATCGTTCAACCTCCCACAGTTGATGATTCCTTAAGCAACATTTACATATTGAAGTAACCTATTGTACTGAAGCCGAAATGGACCCCCTTCGCCAAAAGTGTTTTGTTGATGGGTACAACGAAGTGAGAAACGTTAGACATGAACTATTTCATCAAATGTGATTTTTTATGTCACTAACGAAAATTAACAAGTAATCTTGTCAGAAAGGTTTATGCACAATAGTCTTTCATAAATGAAATTCTTGTAACCGACAAAAGGAATAGTATTCGAAACTAGAATATCAAATGGCTACTGAACAATTCAGTGAAGTTATTTCTAAAAACGACAACTATTTAGAAAGGAAAAATCAGACAAACTAAAGTAGTCCAAGCGAACAATACCACTGACGCCAACCAAGTGTTGGAACTTCATTTCTGAAGTAAAGCGTCTGAAATATTACTGACAGAATATCCTCAGGCAAAGGAGCTTGAATAAAGGATAAGGATTCTAGCAGGATACAATCTGGTTGACGTAGACTATTCAAACATCCAGAGAAAGAAATTATACCTGGGAATCGTAGTATCACTAACTTTTGGTCGATATTCAGGGACCAGAATAAGATGGGATATTTAGTCACATTTCTGCCAGAATCTAGTTTCTTATTTCGCTGACCACACTCTTCCTGATCAGACCCAAGTTTCTGTCAACACTGATATTGACTTGATTCACATTTTCGATAATCTAAACCAAAAACACTGAAACCCACAAACACGAAAATGATATAAAATCGAAAGATATTTGTGAGGTGGTCCAATCTTTTATTTTTTCTTTTTATTCTTTTTGTGAGAGTTAGCAACATTTTGCACATCAAAGGTCTGTCCACCAAATTATTCATTTTTTAAACTTCAAAAATTGTTGTAAAGGAAACTCAACCACTCAATTATTACATAGATTAATTTGAGAAAGTCTCAGCTCTTTTGTCATTCACTGCTACATATTTTTCCATACAGTGCAAATTGACAACTGCTTCAGGGTAATTAGACTTGATTTTTTTAAAAATCCATTTTTATTTGTTTTCATAGCTTATTACTGACACATAATAACCTTTACATCTCAGTCTCAAATATAAAGTTTTTAATAAATTAAATCACTCCGGTGAATGAAACAAGAAAGTAGTTAATGAAGAAAGATCACAGAAATGTAAGTATCAGTTACACTTACCAACTAAAACAATTTTATTCTTAGCACTATTCCACTTGCATTTGATGTCATTGATTTCATTGTAGATGAAGTACCTCATATTTTGTATCTCAGCTTCCGTTTTGGCTTCCTTAGCTCGTGCAATGGCACTTCCTAAGTTTTGCTGAATAGAGTCGAAGGTTTCCTTCATCTTCCCGACTCCACTGACAGCACTTGCGATGGATGGCAGGATGGCGTTGACCTCACCTTCAAGGCTGCGAAGATTCCCGTCGAGCTGACTGAAGTGCTGCAGTTCCTGTTCGAGTTCTCGGTTTTTGGCTTCAAGGCTGTTGATCTGCTGCTGATGGCGATTGATCTCCTGGTTACGTGAAGCGATATGGGCCTGGAGGTTCTGAATTTGACGGTTGCCCTCAGCAACAAAATGTCTCTTTTCGTTGGCCAGTTGCTCTTCTCTTCGCTTGGCATCCTTATAGAATTTGTTTCCAATGGTCCATCCAACGACTGGGACGAATCGGAACCACCTTCCGAATCTCCTCTTCTTCGACACTTTCCTCATATTACGGTTGATGCGATCTTCAATTTCCCTGATCTCTCTCTGCGCCTGCGCAATCTGAGCATGAAGTGAGGCGATCTGGGAGTTTTCCTGGTTGATGCTACCTCTCAAGTTGTTGATGCTTTGTCGGTTGCTGTTGATGGCATTATTGTTGTTCTGTTTCTCTTGCTGCAGCTTAGCAATTCCTTCTTCGGCATTTGTGCGGTGTCTCTTGAAGGCACCGGCATCTCTAATGATATTTTCTCTAAAGGTGGTGATCTTGGTATTGGCAGCATTAGCTTTGTTTTCAATATCCACAGCTCCGGCCTTCACAAACTCAAGATATTTCACTAGTTCAGCCAATTCGCGTCTTCCTTGAGTAATGTTGTGTTCAGTCATCATGGTGTTGATTTCTTGTTCTTTTGGTGCTGACAACACTTTCCAGATGTGAAATCACTGCTTGAACTTCTGTAGCCTTGATAGCCTCTCGAGCCTCTGCTATATCCTTCTGCAATGCAGCAACTGCGGCTTCCACTGCTGCAATATCTTCGTGGTTTTCGAGAAGATTCTTAATCCTAGCTTGATTCTTAACAAGTTCTTCAGTGAACTTCGGTTCGAATCCCTGTGCAGCCACGACCATTTGCTTCAGGGAAGCGACAACATTGTCACCATTCCTCCATGGGTGGCAGTGTCCTTGAGCCGTCTTGAGGTCTCCGTTGTACTGACCGAGGATGGCTTTGAAGCCATGGCGGTCAGCGAAAGATGGAACCGGAACTTGTTGTCTGGCCTGGATGTTGCTGATGTATTTGTCGACAACCTCCACTTGGGAACAAGTTTCCTTTGCAGTTTTGGCCAGATTGTCTACAACTTCTTGCTTGCATGTGCGTCCCTCAGAACGCTTTGAGCGTGACTGTATAGATGATTGTGATGGAATATGGCCCATTATGCCTGCAAAAGAAGAAGTTATATATGTTCAGTGGAAATTATTCCAGGTAAGTAAATTAATTTCTTTATATATATCATTGTTTGTATAAAAATGCTGTGATGTGACAAAACTATATATACTCTGCCATATAAATAAAAGAACATACAGCCAAGTAAATGTTGAGATATTAAAGAATACTTAAAGATTCATTCTAAATTCCTCTAAAAAGTCCGAGATTAACGAAGAGTCAAGTTATATTGTATAATATTCGAATATTTTCTTGGTAAAAATTTAGCTTAGAATAGATAAGAATTTTAATATCACAGTAATCTAAATCTTAAAAGTCAAGTTAGTCAGTTAGGAAAACAAATGAATCAGCTGTCAAAGAGGATGGATAATTCATTTATAAACAAAGATGAGGACATATGGAAAACTGAGATATATATATGTATGAATACATACATACATACATATATATATTATATATATATATATATATATATATATATATATATATATATATATATATATAGAGAGAGAGAGAGAGAGAGAGAGTGAGAGAGAGAGAGAGAGAGACGAGAGAGATAAGAGAGAGAGAGAGAGAGAGAGAGAAAATAGCCAAGGATGTATATAAAAATTCTTAAAAAACAAAGAACCCAGACTCACTCAAAGCAGACGTCATCTGCAACAGGAGAAACACGGCCGCCCAGACAGCCTCCATTTTGATGCGCTTCTGTTCAGGGAAAAGAGAAATGGATTAATCCACTGGTTTCTCAGCAGCTTTTTTTTTTTCTTCATTCGTTTACGAGAAGCTGCAATGTACATCTCCCTCAATAAATTCCGTTGGCTACTGATGAATGTGGTTAATACGAGGTAACTGAAATATAGCATAGTATATTCTTCGGAGATTCTTAAGATCTGCATTAACATATTGTCGATTATTTATGGGGACTTTTTACGAGAATTACAGCTAATACTAATTATGATCATTTTCATTGTATAAATCTTGCACAAGACAGTATGCATTTTACTCATTTCCGTGAAAATATAGTTATTTAAAGATATATATAAAGCATTTGGTAATGTAATTTCTACTCTAATGCCAATACGATTATATCTTCACAGTTAATTTTCACCACTTGATACTAATATCAGAGAGCGAGGTTACCTCCTGGCCACTAGATGGCAGTCTACTTACCATTACGAAGGATGATGGCTCGCTTCGAGTCCGTCGCAGTTCCTAGTCGTCCTGTCTGCCTCTCGCTCTCCCTGTCTCTCTCTCGTCTTGTTGCTGCACGACACTCGGACTCGAGAGAGACTGATGCCGAGTGCCTCCGCTGTCGTCCTTAAATACGCAGCGAGGGGAAAACCCTTGAAGGAATGGGATAATCCCAGCTCCCAAGTTAAACAAAGCGCATATTCAGGGAACGCCATAGAGACTGGGATTTTACTGTATCATTTCTCACCTTCTTATGTGTTACAGTTTACTTTTCTTTATTCTGATTCAGTTCTCAAAGCAACAGTAATGATAGTAAGTCAGTCTCATGTTCTAATGTAATTTGGGATTTTCATTATTCATTGAATTAAACGAATCTGGAAAAAAAATTAAAGATTTCTACTATGTTATATATTATGACAGTCTGCCAGTTACTGTGAAAATATAATCTTTCTATATCAGACTCGTTTCTCGTACAAATGTTTCATTTGATACCATTATACAAGTCACATAAAAACTTAGATAAAGTTCCACCAAAATATTCGTTGTTATGCTATCAAAATACTCATAATTAGTTATACTTTCAATTGTAATGACAGTAGCATAAAAATGCAAAGTTGACTAAATATGATAAGAATAATAGCTTTAAACGATATTTTAGAGTAAGTTAAACAAAAGACTTGGCTGTTTCATGTCTCCATGTTAGTGCAAGGCTGCTGCATTAAATTAAATAGATCATAAACAGAATGAGGAGTATTTGATGATAAAAGATGATACAACGTTGTATGGGGACAATGAAGATATATTGAAGAAAGTAGGGGAAGAATTAGAAAGATCTGTGAAAAAAAAACTTCCACAAATGCATCTGATAGGCATTATATAGATTAGACTCGACAGTTTAGAATAAATACTGCAGAAATACCTGTTATGAGTGAGAATACATTATTATTGTTTTGAAGGATATACAGTATTATATTGATGTGTATAAAGTGTACTGATCATATATAATTTAGAAGGGTATTTGCTAAGAGCAATAAGACATTTCCATAATAAATTTGGTGCTAATATTAGAATCTTCATCTGCAAGATTCGGCTTCTGTACGGGGTCGTCGTTTAGGATGATCCACTCCCATCTACCACTGTGGTAATCTTCTGCTTGGTGAAGTCGCTTCTCTCTCAAGTCCTCCCTGACACAGTCTCTCCGCCGTCCTCTTCTTCTTCGTCTTCTTCTTCTTCTTCTTCCTCTTTCTTTCTTCCTTTCTTTCTTTTTTTCTTTCTTTCTTTCTTTCTTTCTTTTAGTAGGAGATCTGGCTTCTTTAACTCGAGGTCAGAATGTTTCTTGGTCTTCCTCGTCTTGTTCTACCCAGCAGTTAAACTCTTCTCAGTAGGTGTCCGTATCATCTCAGTCTCCCATCCTGCACTTTCTTGGATCATTTCACCAAAATTTTTAAACCTCTTATTCTTATACTCGCTCCTAACCCTGTCCTCCCTCGTTTCAATAAATATCCATCTTAACATTCCCTTTATTTATCCTCTGTCTGTCATACTTGCTGCTTCAGTGCCATACAGCATAGCAGGTTTTACAACTACCATGTGGAACTTTCCCTTAATTTAAGTCTTAATTGAGTAATGAAGCTTGAATACAACACGAAGATCTTGGTAGGATACATTCTGGTAAATGAAGACTATTCAAGAATCCAGAGAAAGAAATGACCTGGTAATCGTAATAAGCATTAGATATTGATATATATTCAGGCACCAATATAAGATGGGCTATTTAGGGACATTTTTGTTAAATCTAGTTTCTTATGCCTTGGACTACACCACTTTTTGAACCGACCTAGATCTCTGTCAAGACTGACAGTGATTTGTTTCGCATTTCCGATGATCTAGACCAGTGGTTCCCAAACTGGGGTAAATTTCCCCCTGGGGGAAAATTTGAAGCTACTAGGGAGGAAATAATTACACTACCTACTAACTGAAAATATCTCAGATGGATTTTCTCATGTTGTTACTAACCGCTCTCTATGGCTATGCGGTTAGTTGTTACTAACCGCTTTCTATCCACTTCACTCTGTAACTATATGTTTATCAGTATATTTGTACATTTGAAAAATAAATTAGTAAATAGTCACAGTGTGTTTTAACTACTCTTTCCCTCATACACATGACGGGGGAAATCACCAGAAGGTTGAACTGGGTGTAGGGGGAAATGACAGAAAAAAGTTTGGGAACCACTGATCTAGACCAAAATAGATGAAACTCTTAAAGACTAGAATAAAACATAAATGAAAAAATATTTGTGAGGAGGTTCAGTCTTTTTTATTCTTTTTATGGAAATTAACATAATTTTGCACATAGAAGGTCTACCCACCAAATTATTCATTTTTCAAACTCCAAAAAACATTCGTAAAGGAAGCCCATGTACCCAATTATTGCTTATATCTATTTCATATCGAATTCATCCGCCTGAGAGCGTCTTTAATCCTTTGTCATTCGCTGATAAAAAACTTTTTCATAGACTGCAAATCAAAAGGAACAACTTCAGGGTCAATTAGACTTTGATTTCTGAAAAAAATCTTGATTTTTAAATTTTCAGAGCTTAATACTGACACTTGATAACCATAACATCTCAGTCTCAAATATAAAGTATTCAGTGAATGAAATCAGTTCGATGCATGGTCGATAATGTATCATATTATATATTATAAAGCAAAGACGTAGTTAATGATGAATACTGGCCATGGCACGAATCATCTCATGATATTAAGATTAATATACCGTAAGCGTTATGGTACACTAAAAAAAACTTATATTCAGTATCTATTATCTTTATGATATAAATAATATTTATAAGGTAATTAATACTGAAATCATAGAAATACAAGCTATCAGTTACATTTACCAACTAAAACAATTATATTCCTTGCATTCTCCCAGCTGCATTTGATGTCATCGATTTCATTGTAGATGAAGTACCGCACATTTTTTATTTCAGCTTCCGTTTTGGCTTCCTTTGCTCGAGCAATGGCGCTTCCTAAGTTTTGCTGAATGGAGTCGAAGTTTTCCTTCATCTTCCCGACTCCACTGACAGCACTTGCGATGGAAGGCAGGATGGCGTTGACCTCACCTTCAAGGCTGCGAAGATTCTCGTCGAGCTGACTGAAGTGCTGCAGTTCCTGTTCAAGTTCTCGGTTTTTGGCTTCAAGGCTGTTGATTTGCTGCTGATGGCGATTGATCTCCTGGTTACGTGAAGCGATATGAGCCTGGAGGTTCTGGAGCTGACGATTGGCCTCAGCAACGAGATGTCTGCTTTCGTCGGCCAGTCGGGCGTAATGTTCCTTGGCTTTCCTGAGTAAGTTATGGAATAGACCAGTCCCCTTCGGGAGTCTTCCTATGATATCTTCAATTTTCCTGATCTCACTCTGCGCCTGCGCAATCTGAGCATGAAGGGAGGCGATCTGGGCGTTTTCCTGGTCGATGCTTCCTCTCAAGTTGTTGATGCTTTGTTGGACGCTCTTGATAATATTTTTGTTGTTTTGTTTATCTTGGTGTAGCTTAGCAATTCCATCTTGGGCGTTTGTGCGATGTCTCTTAAAGGCACCGGCATCCCTAATGAGATTTTCTCTAAAGCTGGTGATCTTGGTATTGGCAGCGTTAGCTTTGGTTCCAATATCCACAGCTCCGGCCTTCACAAATTCAAGATATTCCACAAGTTCAGCGAGTGGAAGTCTTACTAGGGCTTTATGTTCAGTCATCGTGGTGTTGATTTCCTCTTCTTTGGTTCTGATAACATTTTCGAGATATGAAATTAATTCTTGAAATTTGGTAGCCTTGATAGCCTCTTTAGCCTCTGATACAGACTTTTGCAATACAGCAACTGTAGCTTCCATTGTTACAATATCCTTGCGATTTTCGAGAATATTCTTAATCCTGGACTGATTCCTATCCAACTCTGCAATGAACTTAGGCTCAAATTCCTGTGCAGCTACGACCACCTGCTTCAGAGAAGCAACAACATTGTCACCATCCCTCCAAAGGTGGCAGTGTCCTTGCGCCGTCTTGAGGTCTCCGTTGTACTGACCGAGGATGGCTTTGAAGCCATGGCGGTCAGCGAAAGATGGAACTGGCACTTCTTGTCTGGCCTGGATGTTGCTAATATGATTGTCGACAACCTCCACTTGGGAACAAGTTTCCTTTGCAGTTTTGGCCAAATTGTCCACAAGTTCTGGACTGCAAGTGTGTCCCTCAGAACGTTTTGAGCGTGAGTGTATGGAGGACTGCGATGGAATATAGCCCATTACGCCTACAGAAGAAAAAGTTATATAAGTATGTTCAGTGGAAAATAAAATATCCCGGGTAAGTGAATTAAATTTCTTTATACACATATTAATGTTCGTATAATAAATTAATTTTTACATGTTATATAAGAATTTAACTACGTTGTCACAAAATTAACATATATATATATATATAGATATATATATATATATATATATATATATATATATATATATATATATCATATATAATATATATATATATATATATAGATATATATATATATATATATATATATATATATATATATTATATATATATATATATATATCTATATATATATATATATATATATATATATATATATATATATATATATATATATATTTATATATATGTATATATTGTAGGAAGGCCACTAAAATTTGGAAAAAATTTAAAGTTTTATTTAAGCTTTCGGAGAGTACATTCTCTCCCTCTTTCAGAAAGAGAAATAAAAGTTACAAAAACTGAAAACAGCGATTTTCAGTTTTTGTAACTTTTATTTCTCTTTCTGAAAGAGGGAGAGAATGTACACTCCGAAAACTTAAATAAAACTTTCAATTTTTTGCAAATTTTAGTGGGCTTCCTACAACATATTAGAACACGGATACAGTGTTTAACTTTGCTATATATATATATATATATATATATATATATATATATATATATATATATATATATATATATATATACACTCTATCAAAGAAATGTGAATATGTAACAATTTCATTACCACTATACTAGCAGAAAAAAATTAGCCTTATGGGATACTACCATTTCTTAAATATGTATTTGAAAAATGTCGAATCCGTGTTATTTTTATCAAATTTATCGTAATATTTTATCTTAAAAACTACGAATCAATCATTATTAGTAACGATTATGACGTACTATTCATAAAACAAAACTAAATCTGGTGAAACTTCAATGTTCATATAACAGTCATGATAAAACATCTGTCCCTTCAACAGATGCGAAAGAGAATTCTGTTATGATAGTCAGCTAGGAAAACAGACGAATCTGTTGTTAAAAAGAAGGGATAATTCCTATATAGATAAAGATAAAGGATGGAGAGAGATAGAATAGCCGAGGAAGTATACAAAAATTTTAAAAAACAAAGAACCCAGACTCACTGAAAGCAGACGTCATCTGCAGCAGGAGAAACAGGGCCGCCCAGACAGCCTCCATTTTGATGCGCTTCTGTCCAGGGAAAAGAGAAATGGATTAATCCACTGGTTTTTCAGCAGCAATTTGTGCTCCATTTGTTTACGAGTAAGCTGCAATACACTTTTGTCAATATGATGAAGCGCGATATTATTTACTGAATAAAGTTAATACGAGGTGACTAAAATGGGTGGCTCTATCCCTTGGAGATTCTCAAGATGAATCGTGTAAAATCGGTGCCAAATATTTATGACAACTTTCCAAAAGATTGACCTCTTTTACCAAATATGACGATTTTTACTGTGTAGAAATCCAGCTCATGACGGTGTACATTTTACTATTCTCCATGAGATTATGGTCACTTAATGAACCATTAAAACAACTGAAATTGTCATTTTTTATGTAATATAAATACGATTATTTCTTCAGAGTTAATTTCCACCTTTTGATACTCGTATTATATCCCAAATTTATTCCCCGGCCACTAAATGCCACGTTACTACATACAATTGCAAAAGATGATTGAGCGCTTCAAGTCCGTCACAACGGCTGGTCCTCTCTCTCTCTCTTGTCCCGTACTGCTTGCCTGAGACTCGAGGGACACTGATACCCGGTGCCTCCGCTGCCGTCCTTAAATACGAAACGAGAGGAAAACCCCCGAAGGAATGGGATAAAACCAGTTCACAACTTAAAAAACCTATGATCAGTGAACGCCTTTGACTTATACACTGGGGTTTTAGTAGTTAATCTTTCACTTCTTCTGCGTAAAAGTTACTTTTTATGTATTCTGATTCAGTTCTTAAGGCAACATTTACGGAAAGAACCAATCTCATGTTTTACGGTACTTTGGAAGTTTCATTATTCTTCGAAACTGACGATTTCTAAATGAAAATGAAATAATTGTTTCCTACGTTGGTTATAATGAGTCCGCCAGTCGTTCTGAAAGCATGGTCTTTGTTATACCAGACGCATTTCTCCTACAAATTCCATTTGATACCATTGTTAAAAGGGGTTTCACACGGTCAAACATGTTCATGAACACGTTTGACAACATGATGTTTAAGAGTATGTTTGAACGTGTGAAAGGGGTATAAGAAATATGGGTATCGAGGAATGACATGCAAAACTAAGAGAACTTGACCCTCAGTGCACACGGCAGGATGCGACCAAAAAAATCAACTGTCTTCGTAATTCCTTCAGAAGAGAACTAGTAAAACTTGAAAGCTCCAAGAAGTCTGGCAAATCACCTGATGACATATACACACACACACTCTCTGGTATTTGGAAGACTTGATGTTCATTTGTGACCAAGAGTTGCCAAGAGAAAGTACATCAAATTTGGATTGTGTTGATGAAGAGGTGAGTTGTATGGTTTTATCGTCTTATGTTTCTATCTATATATACCTATGTGAGAGGTTGACAAAGAGGCAGGTAGAAGTGTACTGATCTTTATTACAGTCAAGGGAAATATAAATATACAGCATGCGGACGGAAATGTGGTCACCGACCCGCGAGAGAGTAAAAGTGGGTCGGCGAGACCCGATTTGTGTTTCTTTAGAGACATAAAATACAAAATATAAAAGTACACAATATGTGGTTATACAAGCTTTATACACTGACGGAAAGCCCGCTGAATGCTCTCTCAGGGGGAAGTAAGAACAACGCGAATGATGAATTATGTACAGAGAAAATTATGAATAAGCGTTGTCCTTACAAATACTCCCCCCCTAAGACAATAATTAGGTATGATTGTTGGCTGACTTCTTTGTACTTCGGGTAGTCACTCGCGGAAGCGAGCTGGACGGCGGAGGCGCCCTCGGGTGCGTGATATTAGTTGTTGTGGTAGATCCTCGGGGTTTTCCGGGGACGGGATGCCTCCCCTGAGGTGATCCTCGGGGGGTTCGACCGTCTTTCGAGGGCGGCCGCGGCTACGGCTAGGAGGTTTGGCGATCGAAGGAGTCGCTTTTTTCCGAGGAAGATTGAGGCGCCCTGTGGAATCCGCGTCTGCGAGGTCCTCGTCATGATGAAGGCTGGTTTGTTTCAGGCGATCGATTGTGACCCAGTCCTCGCGACCGTTGATGGATAAGAGATATGCCTTGTCAGTGCGTCGTAGGACGCGGAAGGGACCGCGGTAGGGTCTCGTTAGAGGCGGGCGGCCGGGCGTCGTCCCTGACGAAGACGTGCTTGCACGATGATAGGGCCTTCGGGAGGAAACGTTTGGTTCTGTCGGAGAAGGTTTTGACGCAGGGCGTGAACTTCCCGGCGGATTCCCGAAGCCTGGCGATGGAGACGTCAGCGTCGTCGGCATTGGTCGGGAAGAACTCGCCAGGGACTGTTAATGGCTCCCCGTATACCTTCTCCGCGGGTGATGCCTCGCCGTTTGCCCGCGGGGCAGTCCTGAGACCGAGGAGGACCCACGGTAGTTGGCTCTTCTAATTTTCGTCGGTGCAGCGCGCCATCAGGGAAGCCTTGATCGAACGGTGGACTCTCTCCACCATGCCGTTAGCTGCTGGGTTGTAGGCGGTGGTGGCATGTAGCGACGTTCCCATTAGGCGGGCCAAGGCAGTCCACAACTCCGACAGGAAAACTGGTCCGCGGTCTGTCGTGATTTCGTCTGGCACTCCGAATCGACTGATCCAGCTGGCGGAGGAGTGCTTCGGCACATGCTTTCGTGGTCGCCTCCGACATCGGCGTTGCCTCGGGCCATCTGGTGGAGCGATCGATTACCGTCAGGAGGTACCTGGCGCCTTCCGACGGGGGCAGGGGGCCAACGACGTCTATGTGGATGTGGCCGAATCTTCGTTTCGGCTGCGGAAATTTCCCCACGCCTGATTCCGTGTGCCGACTGATTTTGCTAGTTTGGCAAGGCACGCAGGTCCTGGCCCACTCGAGGGAGTCCTTCCGAATTCCATGCCAGACGAACTTCTCCGTCAGGAGGCGCACCGTCGTCCGGCCCGAGGGGTGCGAGAGTCCGTGTATGACGTCGAACACGGCTTTCCTTCGGGAGGCTGGGATCAGCGGGCGCGGGCGGCCCGTGCTGATGTCGCAGAGGAGCGTCATGCCTGCGGGTCCGAAAGGCACGTCTTCCCACTTGAGGGCGGTGATAGCAGTGCGGTATGCGGCAGTCTCCGGGTCGGCAGCCTGTTCCCGGGCGAGGTCTTCGTAGTCGACCCCGAGACGCACGGCGTTGATTTCTATCCTCGATAGGGCGTCTGCACGGGGTTCTTCTCGCCAGGCACGTACTGGATGGTGCCAACCGAACTCTGCGATGGCTGCTAGGTGCCTCTGTTGTCTCGCTGACCAAGCGTCGCCCGCCTTGGTGAAGGCGTGTACCAAAGGGAGGTGGTCCGTCCTGATCGTAAAGGGGAGCCCTCGAGGAGGTAGCGGAAATGTCGCACTGCTTGGTACACTGCCAGGAGTTCGCGGTCGAACGTGCTGTACTCGTCGGCGGCTGATAGTTTTTTGCTGTAGAAGGCGGAGTGGCTGGGGCTCGCCCTGGACCACCTGCCCTCCGAGGACAGCCCCGCAGGCGACGTTGCTGGCGTCGGTGGTGAGGCGTAAAGGTGCAGCAGGGTCTTGGTGGCATAATGTCGCCGCTCTGGCGAGGGCCCTCTTCGTCTCGTTGAAAGCCTTCTCTTGTTCGGCCTCCCACGTTAGGGCCTTTGGTTTCCCCTTCAGGACCTGTGTTAGAGGAGACATGGTGCGGGCGGCGGCGGGAATATCGAGTGCATTGCCCCCGTATCCACCAACATCCTCCGGCCGGAGATCGCGTCGCGGACGTAGAACCCTACGGTGTGTAGTTCCGACGCGGCCGTTGCCACGGGCGGCCTTGGTTTTGTTTGCCGTCGTCGTTTTTTGACTGTTGGAAGGTGCAAGGGCTTTCGCACCTCCTGGCGAATCTCCCGAACCTCCGGTGGAAGCGGCACCAGGAGTTTTCACCTCGCTGCGTGTGGGAGGACTTCCCTTGGGATACGGCACCGATCTCTTGCGTTGGGTCGTCGTCGTCTTCTTCCTTCTCTGCGGCCAGGCACACGGAGGATCGGGGGGGGCGGCGAGCTTCGCGGCATTGTTTGACAACGTCAGCTTCTTTGCCTTCTCTAGTAGTTCGTCGTCCTCTAGGGTGTACGCGTCGGTCAGCTGCTTTCGGACGTCCGGCTCGAGTTGCCGCAGGAATATTTCGCGGCTCAGGCTGATCTCTACCTTTTTTCCGTCGGGGCCTATTTCGGGCAGACGGACGAGGCCCATCACAGTGTCCCAGGCATCTTGGGTGTCGGCGCCGCGCATGGGGTTCGCGACTAGGTCGAGGGCGCGGGCGGCCCTTTCAGCGATAGGCACGGAATAGGCTGTCAAGAGCCTTTCTTTTATCTCGTCGAGTGTGACAAGTCCGATTCGTGCTCGACCGGTCAGCCAGTTAGATATTCGGCCGAGCACCTCTGTCGGGAGAGCCGCTGTGACGAGGTCAGCCTGCAGCACTTTGTTTGTGAGCCCCGCGATCCGGAATTGCCCTTCGGCTCGGAAGAACCAGGAAGACGGGTCAGCCGTTGTGAAGGGGGGCAATTTGACAGCTTGAGCGGCCGCTGTGTCAGAGTCCGTCGCTGGGGCGGGGGAGGCCCGGGTTTCCCGCGAGGTACTGTTTGCGCCCATTGTCCTCTCTCACAAAAACGGTCGACAGAGTCGTGAATGGCGGGCCAAACCGTTTGAGGAAACGCCTGAACACACCTTGGGCAGGTATGCCGTATTTAGTCCGTTAGAGGCGTTGGTTATTTCCACGGTAGGAGCTTTCAGAGATCTATACTGAGGCGCCGTATGAGTCCGTTAAAGATCTCTGAAGGTGAGCGGCGGTAGTGAGTCCCTTAATGGCTGAGCCAAAACCGCTTGGGTCACCGTCCAAACCGGGAGGTCACCAGTTGTGAGAGGTTGACAAAGAGGCAGGTAGAAGTGTACTGATTTTTATTACAGTCAAGGGAAATATAAATATACAGCATGCGGACGGAAATGTGGTCACCGACCCGCGAGAGAGTAAAAGTGGGTCGGCGAGACCCGATTTGTGTTTCTTTAGAGACATAAAATACAAAATATAAAAGTACACAATATGTGGTTATACAAGCTTTATACACTGACGGAAAGCCCGCTGAATGTCTCTCAGGGGGAAGTAAGAACAACGCGAATGATGAATTATGTACAGAGAAAATTATGAATAAGCGTTGTCCTTACACCTATCTATGTATATATCTGTCTATGTATTTTACCTTATTTTTTACTTAATTGTTATTAATTGTTTATTTATTTTTTATATATTATTTATTTATTTATTTACTTATTCTTTGGCATTGGGTAGATGATGTTAATCAGCTTTATGGTCACTTTTACTGCTTCTTGTTCTTTTCCTTGAGCGCAATCACTAACCCAATTGCCATCACCTTGTCTTGGGTAAGAGACATGTTGCTCCTTCTCCTCTTCGTGCCGACTGAGGTTTTCTATCTCTTTGGCTTGAACGTGTAAAAGCTTGAAGAGCTTTTACACGTTCAAGCTTGAAGAGCTTTTACACGTTCAAGCCACAGTGCTTGGTGTTTCCTATATATTTCTTTGAAATCAACCGTAACTTCTCCTTCTTTGTCTTTAACAGCGCACACATCACTCATGTTGTAATTTTACTTGGAAATAGCAAAGTCTCTTTGTCAGTGAAGGAGCTGCTTAAAGATGTTACCACCTCGAGAACTGAATAAGTATGACGGTTGGAGACTGATGCTTGTTCAGACGTTCAGACTTTAAAACGAACTCATTCAAACACGTAGGTCCAACATGTTTACCCCTTTCACATGTTCAAACATACTCTCAAACATCATGTTGTCAAACGTGTTCATGACCATGTTTGACCGTGTGAAACCCCCTTTATTCTTAACCTCCGACTTTTCTTCACTTAAACGATGTTCTCTGTCAAAGGAAAGAATTATGAAAATATATTTCATTCTTAAGTGCATATGAGCCATCTTCCATTCTTGGGGATTAATTTCTGACGCTATCCAAAAGTGTGTTGTTGATGGGTAAAACGAAGTGAGAAACCTTTAACATGAACTATTCCATCAACGTGATTATTCATGTTATTACCAAAATTAACAAGTAATCTTGTCGGAAAGGTTTATGCAAAGTAGGCTTCCATGAATGAAATTCTTGTAACCGACAAAAGGAATAGTATTCGAAAATAGAATATCAAATGGCTACTGAACAATTCAGTGAAGTTATGTCTCCATACAGCAACTATTTACACAGAGAAAAAAATTTAGAAAACTAAAGTAGTCCATGCGAACAATACCACTGACGTCAATCGTGGTTGGCAGAATCAAACGATGCTAACAAGAGCTCCAAGTGTTGGAACTTTTTTCCTGGAGTAAATCGTCTGAAATATTACTGACAGAATAATAAGGATGAGGATCCTAGCAGGATACGTTCTGGTAAATGCAGACTATTCAAGCATCTGGAGAAAGAAATTACCTAGGCTCTAGATATTGGTGGATATTCAGGGACCAGAACAAAATGGGCTATTTAGTGACATTTTTGCCAGAATCCAGTTTCTTATTTCACTGATCACATACTTCCTGATCAGACCCAGGTCTCCGGCAACACTGATAATGACTTGATTCACATTTTCGATAATCTTCTAGGCCAAAAAAGCTAAAACTGATAAAGCCTAAAATAGCACAGAATTGAAAAGAGATTTTAGAGGGGGTTCAATATTTTATTCTTTTTAATATGAGAATTGGCAAAATTTTGCACATCAAAGGTCTGCCAACCAAATTATTCATTTTTTAAACTTCAAACACTGTTGTAAGGAAACTCGACCACTCAATTATTACATAGATTAATTTCATTCGTAATTCACCCGCCTGAGAAAGTCTCAGTTCTTTTGTCATTTACTGCTACATATTTTTCCATACAGTGCAAATTGACAACTGCTTCAGGGTAATTAGATTTAATTTCTAAAAACAATTATTTTTATTTTTTCCATAGTCTCAAATATAAAGTTTTCAATAAATTAAATCAGTTCGATGAATGTTAAAAAATATTTTATATTATATATTATAAAACAAGGGCGTAGTTAATGATGAATAACAACCAAGACACGAATCAGCTCATGATATTAACACACTTACCACAAACAAGCATTAATGTAAACAACAAAGAACTTAAATTCAGATGCTGTTATCATTATAACAATAGAGTAAGAAACAGTATGTACAGTACTTAAATCGCAGAAATGTAAGATATCAGTTACATTTACCAACTAAAACAATTTTATTCCTTGCACTCTCCCAGCTGCATTTGATGTCATCGATTTCATTGTAGATGAAGTACCGCACATTTTTTATTTCAGCCTCTGTCTTGGCTTCCTTGGCTAGCGCAATGGCACTTCCTAAGTTTTGCTGAATAGAGTCGAAGGTTTCCTTCATCTTCCCGACTCCAATGACAGCACTTGCGATGTAAGGCAGGATGGCGTTGACTTCACCTTCAAGGCTGCGAAGATTCCCGTCGAGCTGACTGAAGTGCTGCAGTTCCTGTTCGAGTTCTCGGTTACTGGCTTCAAGAGTTTTGATCTGCTGCTGACG